>NC_040083.1:19035500-19338036 GCF_003369695.1 Bos indicus x Bos taurus | reverse complement strand
GTAATAACTTTATGGAAACCCAACTGGGCTATCCAGCCACTCTGTGTGATATTTGCATTTTATTTTAGAGATATGCATAATACTCCCTTCAGAAGGTGGAATCTATACTCCCACATGAGCAGAGAGTACTCAATTTTAATAACTTCCTTAGAATTTTGCTTTTTACTGCAATACTTTCAAAGATTACAGTATACTTTAGGAATAAGAAAATATTAGTGCTTTTACCAATAAGTGTTAAACTATCATTACATTCCTTTGTCAGTCTTCCATACTTTAATTTCTGTATTTAAACAAAGGTAAGCTTCTGAAGGGAGAAGGCAATGGCACCCCACTCTAGTACTCTTGCCTGGAAAATCCCGTGGATGGAGGAGCTTGGTGGGCTGCAGTCCATGGGGTCGCCAAGAGTTGGACATGACTGAGCGACTTCACTCTCACTTTTCACTTTCATGCACTGGAGAAGGAAATGGAAACCTACTCCAGTATTCTTGCCTGGAGAATCCCAGGGACGGGGGAGCCTGGTGGGCTGCCGTGTATGGCGTCACACAGAGTCGGTGACGACTGAAGCGACTTAGCAGCAGCAGCAAGCTTCTGAAGGGCTCAGTTGAAAAGACTCTTCCTGAGAATGTAGGAGATGGCAAATGATGCTCTTTGATTCTTGGGTTGGAAAAATCCCCTGAAGGAGGAAATGGCAACCTAATCCAGTATTCTTGCCTGGAGAATCCTATGGACAGAGGAGCTTAATGGGCTATAGTCTCTAGGATCACAGAGAGTCAGACATGACTGAAGCAACTTAGCACACACTCACACAAATTTCTAAAACTACATGGAAGGCAAGATATCTAAACCTGGGTTTTCTCATTTATGTTATAAATGAGAATAATACACCTACATTGCAGTTTCTGTGGTGAGGAGTAAATGGAATTCCAGCTCCTGTCATGTATTAGAGTTCCTGACTTAGAACAAGTATTCGATACATTTTAGTTGTTATTATCAGACTGACTCTAAGCACAGACAATGATCTATATTGTCTGTTAAACTGGCTATTTGGAGATTGATCACCAATTTATATGTCAAATCCCCTTGCAAATAAATAGGTCATTACAGTGAATTGTGCCAAAAAAGCAGTTGGTTGAATGTGAAACTTAACAAATAATACCATTGATAAATTGTTTGGCTCTTTAAATGAATTAAAAGTAGACTCTAGCCATTTTAGTTACTTTAGTCTCTATAACCCACATGCAATTGCTTCCTTGGTGACTCAGATGGTAGAAATCTGCCTGCAGTGTGAGAGACTAGGGTTCAATCCCTGAGTTGGGAAGATCCCCTGGAGAAGGGAATGGCTACCTACTCTAGTATTGTTAACTGGAGAATTCCATGACCAGAGAAGCCTGGTGGCCTGTAGCCCACGGGGTCAGAAAGATTCGGGCGTGACTGAGTGACCAACACTTTCACTTTTGTTCATCCACGTGCATTTATAAAGTGAATAACACAGAAAACAAACGTCTGACTTTAAAATACTATAGCTCAAATATTGCTCATTGTTTACAAATTTGTAATTTATCACTTTCATGCTTTAAAAAAATTTTTATGTCAATCTCATTTTAACTTATTTTTCTGGGGGTGATTTTTCATTTGTCCCATTTTTGAGCCAAATCTTTCAAGGCTGCATCATGTGAAATTCTTAATTATTTCTTGGGTAACATTTTATTATTCCACTTACACAAGCATATTAGAATTTCATAAAAGTCTACACATATGGTGTTTATGGAAAGCTTTTATTGGGATCTTGGGATTTCATGAAAATTGTTTTTTAATTTATTTTGAAAATTAACAAATATACACAAAGTAAAGGGAATAAAATAATAAACTTTTGTATTCAACACACAGCTATAATAGGCAATTGTCATTTTCTTGTTTTTTTTCAAGGAATACATTTTAAAAATTATATATCACATAAATATAAATTTATATTTATACTATAGTATAGTATCAGGTGAGATACTAAGAAAATTCTCATTAGTGTATCATTCTCATTTCTATTAAGAGTTCTCTAAAAATGAATTGCATAGTGTTGTGACGAGCTGACCATTGAAGCAAAATAACACAAACTAAACTTTATCCTATGGCCTTGTCTAACTGTGAATTTTATAGTGCTACTCATACACAAGGAGATCCAACCAGTCCATTCTGGAAGAGATCAGCCCTGGGATTTCTTTGGAAGGAATGATGCTAAAGCTGAAACTCCAATACTTTGGCCACCTCATGCGAAGAGTTGACTCATTGGAAAAGACTCTGATGCTGGGAGGGATGGGGGCAGGAGGAGAAGGGGACGACAGAGGATGAGATGGCTGGATGGCAACACCGACTTGATGGACGTGAGTTTTGAGTGAACTCCGGGAGTTGGTGATGGACAGGGCGGCCTAGCATTCTGCGATTCATGGGGTCGCAAAGAGTCAGACACGACTGAGCGACTGAACTGAACTGAACTGGACTCATACACAATAACACAGTTCTCATTCTCTTTCAATTTCATATCTGATCAGATATCAATGAATTATCTCTCAGATGTGGTTTCTCATATCCATTTGAGTGTCATCTTATAATAAATAGGTATGGATTAAGGTATGGGTTAAATTTGGCATAGTTCTTCCTGGTGGCTTTCCAACAGTTGATTTTATTTGATTACTACAAACAAATAGTTAATGTTCATGTATGTTAATCAACTTAGATAACTGGCACTGACCCTTGCTAATATTGGACTTCTCAGGTGGCACTAGGGGTAAAGAACATGCCTGCCAGTGCAGGAGATATAAGATATGAGGATTCAACCCCTGAGTCACGAATATAACCTGAAGGAGGGCATGGCAACCCACTCCAGTATTCTTGCTTGAAGAATCCCATGGACAGAGGAGCCTTGCAGGTTATAATGCATAGGGTTGCAAAGAGTTGGATAAGACTGAAGTGACAGCACACATGCACTTGCTAATTTTGGTCCATCATAACAGTAAATAGCAGCCCAATTTCCACAGGAAACCATGCCTTTTCCCTTCTAGCTCATGTCTGGAACTAAAAGTTTTTAATCTTGGGTCCATATAATTTCTCGTAGTAATCTTGATGTCTAATGACAATAACACATAAATTCATTTGATTTTCTAAGAAAAGAATCCATATGAAAAGTCAGAGCAATTATCACTCCATAAACAACTTCAAAGTAAATTAAACTACAGGAAACTAGGGGAAGTGAAACTGTTTAAAACCATATATATGTGAAGTTTTTCCCCCAAGATTGGAAATAAGTCAAAAGTATTCTTCTCACTACTCCTTCACTAGAAGTTTTAGTCAGTGCAATGAGGAAAGGAAAAAGCAATTTAAAAGGAATACATATTGTTTGTTCTCAGACACAAAATATCTGTAGAAAATCCCAAGGAAGCTAAAGCCAAATATGTACTTTACAAGAGTACAAAAGAATGGCATATTCACAAAAGAAAAAGTATAATGTCATAAGCTATCAGAAAGGGACATTAAAACCACAGTAAGATACTACTGCACACCTTCTAAAAGGGATAAAATAAAAAATATTGAGCATGCTAAAGACTGATTAGAGTATGGAGTATAGGCAACTCTTTTGTTTATGAGAAAGCAGAATGCTTCTGTTGCACAATGAAAGTGGAAATCTCTCAGTCGTGTCTGACTCTTTGCAACCCCATGGCCTATACAGTCCAGGAATTCTCCAGGCCAGAATGTTGGAGTGGATAGCTTTTCCCTTCTCCAGGGAATCTTCCCAACCCAGGGATCAAACCCAGGTCTCCCACATTGTAGGCAGATTCTTTACCAGCTGAGCCACAGTAGAAGCCCAAGAATACTGGAGTGGGTGGCCTACCCTTCTCTAGCAGATTTTCCCAACACAGGAATCGAACCAGAGTCTCCTGCATTGCAGGCAGATTCTTTCCCAACTGAGCTATGATACAGTAGTTTCTTACAACTACTCAACAATCCAATAATCTTAATCCTGTGTGTTTATCCAAGAGACATGAAAACTGATTACACTAAAAACTTATACATTGATGGTGGTGGCAGATCTATACAAAATTGCCCAATAGGAACTTAATTCGCCTTCAGTTCACTGTCAATAGATGAATGGATAAACTGTGGTACACCCGTAAAGTAAAAGGAACAAACTATTGATAAACACATTACCATTTAGATGGATCTCAAGGTCTTTCTTTAGAGTGATAACCACCAGTCTCAAAAGTTTATATACTTCATGGTTCCATGCTCAGTTCAGTTCAGTCACTCAGTCATGTCTGACTGTTTGCAACCCAATGAACCGCAGCACACCAGGCCTCCCTGTCCATTACCAACTTCCGGAGTTTACTCAAACTCATGTCCATAGAGTCAGTGATGCCATCCCGCCATCTCACCCTCTGTTGTCCTCTTCTCCTCCCACCTTCATTATTTATTGTTGATGAAAATTGATATTTGAAATAAGTGAAAAGACTATGTAGCTATTATGAAATTTTAACTTGGAACTAATTTTAATGCATTATATTTATAAATGTTCAGAACCTTAAATAAAAGGGAATGTTTGTAGTCCTGGAAAGATTTTTCAAAAATAAATTCCTAGTGAAAATTTTATAGATAGGTATAAAAAAGGATCTTATTTGTGATTAGGTGTAAGGTATCTTTATTGCCAGTATTCCTACTTATTTAATTTATATTTTAGAAAGTAAAATTACTTCATTTTCTTTTTTAAAGAGTTCAGTTCAGTCACTCAGTCGTGTCCAACTCTGTGGGACCCCATGAATCACAGCATGCCAGGCCTCCCTGTCCATCACCAACTCCCAGAGTTCACTCAGACTCACATCCATCGAGTCAGTGATGCCATCCAGCCATCTCATCCTCTGTCATCCCCTTCTCCTCCTGCCCCCAATCCCACCCAGCATCAGGGTCTTTTCCAATGAGTCAACTCTTCGCATGAGGTGGCCAAAGTACTGGAGTTTCAGCTTTAGCATCATTCCTTCCAAAGAAATCCCAGGGCTGATCTCCTTCAGAATGGACTGGTTGGATCTCCTTGCAGTCCAAGGGACTCTCAAGAGTCTTCTCCAACACCACAGTTCAAAAGCATCAATTCTTCGGCGCTCAGCCTTCTTCACAGTCCAACTCTCACATCCATACATGACCACAGGACAAACCATAGCCTTGACTAGCTGCACCTTTGTTGGCAAAGTAACGTCTCTGCTTTTGAATATGGTATCTAGGTTGGTCATAACTTTCCTTCCAAGGAGTAAGCATCTTTTAATTTCATGGCTGCAGTCACCATCTGCAGTGATTTTGGAGCCCCCCAAAATAAAGTCTGACACTGTTTCCACTGTTTCCCCATCTATTTCCCATGAAGTGATGGGACTGGATGCCATGATCTTTGTTTTCTGAATGTTGAGCTTTAAGCCAACTTTTCACTCTCCTCTTTCACTTTCATCAAGAGGCTTTTTAGTTCCTCTTCACTTTCTGCCATAAGGGTGGTGTCATCTGCATATCTGAGGTTATTGAGATTTCTCCCTGCAGTCTTGATTCCAGCTTGTGCTTCTTCCAGCCCAGCATTTCTCATGATGTACTCTGCATAGAAGTTAAATGAGCAGGGTGACAATATACAGCCTTTTATATACAATACTCCTTTTCCTATTTGGAACCAGTCTGTTGTTCCATGTCCAATTCTAACTTTTGCTTCCTGATCTGCATACAGATTTCTCAAGAGGCAAGTCAGGTGGTCTGGTATTCCCATCTCTTTCAGAATTTTCCACAGTCTATTGTGATCCACATAGTCAAAGGCTTTGGCATAGTCAATAAAGCAGAAATAGATGTTTTTCTGGAATTCTCTTGCTTTTTCGATGATCCAATGGATGTTGGCAATTTGATCTCTGGTTCCTCTGCCTTTTCTAAAACCAGCTTGAACATCAGGAAGTTCACGGTTCACGTATTGCTGAAGCCTGGCTTGGAGAATTTTGAGCATTTCTTTACTAGCACGTGAGATGAGTGCAGTTGTGCAGTAGTTTGACCATTCTTTGACATTGCCAAAGAATGTAGCCCACCAGGCTCCTCTGTCCATGGGATTTTTAAAGAGTAACATTTATATTTTTCTTTTGCAAAAGTAACACATAATACTGTAGGCAGTTTGTGAAACAAAAAATAAATATCATAAAGTAAAGCAGTTAAAAATTGCTCATTCAGTTACCTACAGAAGATATCAGTTCAAATTTAGGTGATATTCTTAGAGTTTTTTAGAAGCCAAATAATTTCTTAATTGATAATATGCCTGCAATCTTAGAAATAGCCATTAGCCAAAGAGTGGTTCATCAGTTATTTAGAAACTCAATTCAAAACTACTTGCTTTAGTTTAGTCAGAATGATTGAGATGATATTAGTGAAAACTTAGAGAAAGCCAGGGCCTTGTCTTTTAAAACTTGTTTGTTAGGATTGATTACTTCTTTTAAGAGGACATATTTTTTGTATCATGTATATTCATATATATGTGTACATAATTTACTTTGATGATAAAATTTTCTGTTGGATGAGATGGTTTTGTTGTTTAGTCATTAAGTTGTGCCTGACTCTTTGCAACCCCGTATACTGTAGCCCACCAGGCTCCTCTGTGCATGGGATTTCCTAAGCAAGAATATTGGAGTGGGTTGCTATTTTCTTCTCCAGGGAATCTTCCCTACTCAGGAATCGAACCCATGTCTCCTGCATATCCTGCGTTTCAGGTGGATTCTTTACTTCTGAGCCACCAGGGAAGCCCATTAGGTGAGATGTGTTTCTATTAATTAATTGTTCAATGCTAGTAATGACTAGATTCCATGAAAATTCACATGGTTGGACTGTTCTTTTGTGATAGAACCTAAATGCTTTGTATCTTAGCTAGTCTGCTTTTGTAGTTTGCCAGTAATCTTGGAAGTTAAAAAGATGGATCCAAAACAAATCATTTGGTTGACTAGTTGTATTAAGGAGAGAATGATAGTTCATTTAATGTAATTGTGTATATTTGTGAATGTAGAACCATTAACCTCAAAGGGAGTGCAACTTGCTGGAAGGGAAGCGTTTTGAATAATGCAATTTGTTGTTGACCTTTTTGCATAACTGCGTATTCTTATTACAGTAGATATTTTTAATATTGGCTTTATAAATCTAGTCTCTTAGGAATTTCATTGACTATGTGGAGTGAGAATTGAGGATTGTAACTTCTGAAGAGAAAATGTATTTTGGAAAGTTATTTTTATTTTGTTTTCTTATAAATAACCTAAAATTTTTAGTTTACCACTTCCACCAAAATAGGTTGTAAGAACTATAAGAAACAGGAAGATTTGGAGAATGGAGGAAGTTCAGTGGAGTCTTGGGGTTAAACTTAATGAATATTAATGTAAAATAATGCCTCTGGGATAGTGAAGAAAGCACTGCATGCAGCACAAGGCTAAAGAAAATGAACAGAGGAGAGAAAATAGATAGTAAATTTCACCATTAGAGACATACAGGAAGGAAAGAAAATCAAATAAGACTATTCAAAGCTGATTTCCTTGGCAAGTTTCTTATTTAAAGGGTGAAAATGAGTTATGTTTTCTACAGTCCTGATGCTGCTGCTGCTAAGTCGTTTCAGTTGTGTCCAGCTCTGTGCGACCCCATAGACGGCAGCCCACCAGGCTCCCTCATCCCTGGGATTCTCCAGGCAAGAACACTCGAGTGGGTTGCCATTTCCTTCTCCAATCTGTGAAAGTGAAAAGTGAAAGTGAAGTCGCTGCATCCATATCATACTAAAACCTAGAGGACTGTTAAATTCTAGGTTCTATATACTATTAAGTATTATTCAAAATCTGCTATGTTAAGTTTTGAAAACAATTAATAGACTCTAAAAATTAGTGGATCTCAGCATTGGCTTCCCATTATCACATGGGGAGATTTTGGAATTCCAATGTGCAAGCCACACCCCAGTCTTTTAAGAACCCTTCTGTGGAGAGTCAGTCTTTGGTATTTTTTAAAGTTCTCCACATGAATCCAGTATATTATCACATTTGCAATAAAGTCACTAAAGCAGTGATTCTCAAAGTGTGGTACTCAGACTTCCTGCATTAGTATCACCTCAGTTCAGTTCAATCCAGTTCAGTCGCTCAGTCGTGTCCGACTCTTTGGGACCCCATGAATCGCAGCACGCCAGGCCTCCCCATTCATCACCAACTCCTGGAGTTCACTCAAACTCATGGCCATCAAGTCACTGATGCCATCCAACCATCTGATCCTCTGTCGTCCCCTTCTCCTGCCCCCAATCCCTCCCAGCATCAGAGTCTTTTCCAATGAGTCAACTCTTCGCATGAGGTGGCCAAATATTGGAGTTTCAGCTTTAGCATCAGTCCTTCCAAAGAACACCCAGGACTGATCTCCTTCAGAATGGACTGGTTGGATCTCCTTGCAGTCCAAGGGACTCTCAAGAGTCTTCTCCAACACCACAGTTCAAAAGCATCAATTCTTCAGCGCTCAGCTTTCTTCACAGTCCAACTCTCGCATCCATACATGACCACAGGAAAAACCATAGCCTTGACTAGAGGGACCTTTGTTGGCAAAGTAATGTCTCTGCGTTTCAATATGCTATCTAGGTTGGTCATAACTTTCCTTCCAAGGAGTAAGCGTCTTTTAATTTCATAGCTGCAATCATCATCTGCAGTGGTTTTAGAGCCCAAAAAAATAAAGTCTGACACTATTTCCACTGTTTCCCCATCTATCTGCCATGAAGTGATGGAAGCAGATGCCATGATCTTCGTTTTCTGAATGTTGAGCTTTAAGCCAACTTTTTCACTCTCCTCTTTCGCTTTCATCAAGAGGCTTTTTAGTTCCTCTTCACTTTCTGCCATAAGGGTGGTGTCATCTGCATATCTGAGGTTACTGATATTTCTCCCAGCAATCTTGATTCCAGCTTGTGCTTCTTCCAGCCCAGCGTTTCTCATGATGTACTCTGCATAGAAGTTAAATAAGCAGGGTGACAATATACAGCCTTTTATAGACAGTACTCCTTTTCCTATTTGGAACCAGTCTGTTGTTCCATGTCCAGTTCTAACTGTTGCTTCCTGATCTGCATACAAATTTCTCAAGAGGCAGGTCAGGTGGTCTGGTATGCTCATCTCTTTCAGAATTTTCCACAGTTTATTGTGATCCGCACAATCAAAGGCTTTGGCATAGTCAGTAAAGCAGAAATAGATGTTTTTCTGGAATTCTCTTGCTTTTTCGATGATCCAGTGGATGTTGGCAATTTGATCTCTGGTTCCTCTGCCTTTTCTAAAACCAGCTTGAACATCAGGAAGTTCACGGTTCATGTATTGCTTAAGCCTGGCTTGGAGAATTTTGAGCATTACTTTCATAGTGTGTGAGATGAGTGCAATTGTGCGGTAGTGTGAGCATTCTTTGGCATTGCCTTTCTTTAGGATTGGAATGAAAACTGACCTTTTCCAGTCCTGTGGCCACTGCTGAGTTTTCCAAATTTGCTGGCATATTGAGTGCAGCCCTTTCACAGCATCATCTTTCAGGATTTGAAGTAGCTCAACTGGAATTCCATCACCCCCACTAGCTTTGTTCGTAGTGATGCTTTCTAAGAATCACCTCAGATGTTAATAAATAAATTTATGGACTGAGTCTTAAATCTTAAATATTTTGAATCAGAATATTTGGTGGTGATGAGATAGAATCAGCATTTTTAACAAGCAGACATTTCTAGTTATAAGATAAATATATACGTATATATGTATACACAAACACATATATATGTAGACAAATAAAATGATGATAAAATGAATTGAGTAAATTCATTAAGTTAAATTTTCTTGTTAAAGAAATTGATCTTTTATTCTTGAGGAAAATATACAATTATCTTAGTAAGTAAGAAATGTTTAATTAAGATACCCTTTCACAAATGTAACTAATATATATTTACATCATTTTGTTTTCACAAACTTCTGTAAGGTGGAGCTATAGAAGTTTGTGAAAATAACTTCCCATGTCGCACTAGTGGTAAAGAACCCACCTGCCAATGCAGGAGATATAAGAGACTCAGGTGTGATCTCTGAGTTGGGAAGGATCCCCTGGAGAAGGAAAGGGCAACCCACTCCAATATTCTTGTCTGGAGAATCCCATGGACAGAGGAGTCTGGCCAGCTGTGGTCCATGGGGTCACAAAGAGTCGGCCACAACTGAAGCGACTTAGCACACAGCACACTGTAAGGTAGGTCCAAGCGCCAATTAAGGTCAGAGAAATAACTATCATCCTCAATACTACAGACCTAGATTGTAGTAATGGGATCAAGATCTGAATTTCTGTCCTTAAATCTGAATCCTGTGATTTATTCCATCAGGTGATTCTCCTAAGCTTCCCTCTCTCTGGTCACCATGTCTAAGCATCTTCTTTACTTCTTCCCTATAATCTGCTTTTACTTGTCTTAGTGCAAATCATTTGCCCTGTCAGAACCCCGGTGTCTTCTTTTCAGTCTTCAGATATACTATCTGTAATCAATATCATTGTCCATTTTATTGTTTCTGGTAACCAACCACCTGAGTTCAGAGTAGATGTTAAAGAGAAACAGAGCTATGAAAGATCTCAAATATCCTTTTTTACCAATCGTTTATTTCCCAGCTGCTGAATTTATAGAAATTTGATTTCTGTGACTTTGATCATCATTTAAGTTACAATCATGGTTAAAACTTAGGCTTTATCATTATTGAAAGTTCAGTGATCATTGTTTTCTTTCCCCACAATACATGATAAAGTCTTTGAATGAAAAACTATAATCAGTCTTTTATATTATTTTTTTATAATAGCTATAATCAGTCTTTTATATTATTTTTTTATAATAGCTAGAATAATGACTGTTTTATAGGACATGAAAATAATTATTGGGAGATGCCTAGGTTTTTACAAAATGTCCATCCCTAAAAGATTTCTTATTCCATTCCTTCTTATCTTAAGCAATATTTCTGTTGTGGTTTCTTGTTACTCAGCAGTCACATCCCATTCTCTTTAATTCTTGATTCTGGTTCTGGCTTCAGTTAATTTCATAACCTGCCTAGACTTCCTGGTTTACCTATTCAACATTTTTAACCTGGACTACCTTATTTACTCCTTGACTTGCCATCATTCTTTCAACAACCATAACCATAAGAATCATAAGGAAAGTAGCATAATTAGAACTTAATTGAAACAATTCAATTATAACAAACTGGAATGATTTTAAAAGACCATTTGAAGAGATTTTTGAACATCTGATGTTAAAATATAAGGCTTGATTTGATAGGCTTTGGATGTGTATGTTTGGGAAATTGATACATATTAGTAAAAGATATTGTGATTTTTAGTTTATTGGGAATTTGTAAAAATCCTACAATGTTAAGTCTTTGTATTTAGCAGCAATTTTACTCTATGGAGAAACAGCCTATATATGCTAGAGGAAGCATAAAGTTGGTCATATTGACAAGTGTGTTAGCCAATCTGCCTCAATATCTGGAGGACAATAAAGATGATTCTGGTGTATAGTTCCTTCCTAGACTATGTTTTTCAAATTTAAGATGAGAGATCAACGCAGGGAAAGTGTGTAACCCATGTCCGCTGGAATTGTCTCCATGAAAATAAAAGGATACAGAGAACAGGAGTTAGCATTTAAAGCACTCGACAATCAACACATGCAGTTTTTCACGCATTATCGAAATGATTAGACTTTGAATAGCAGTTCTTCAGGTTTCCAGTCTCTAAATTCCTTCCTTCACTGCTCAGGAGGCTTAGTGATGCTGGGATATTAGCTAGTTTTAGATTTGGAAATAGAAATAAAGACAAGCACTTATGGCCCTTGGGCTGCTGCCTATGCAGCATTTAAGGCCCAGGCTCACTGGCTTGCTCTGCATTTTTGCTCTATTCTCTATACATCCTCAGGCCCAGTCACTTAAAGTAAATGGGCCATAGCATCTAAGAGAATGCTTATAGCTCTTATATCCCTCTACACTACCCAACACTGGGAAAATCAAAATTTGGCCCCAAAACTAGAGACTACGATCCCTACCATTAAAATGAAATCGGATTAGCCACTTCTCTATGGGCCAGCATCTTCCATATGTCCAGTTTTGTATTCATATTTCTATCTAGAATGTTTGGAGGGAGAAAGATGCCACTTTTCCATGGCTTCGGGATGGCACCACTGCTGGTTTTGCTGCTTCTCTCTCTCCTAGTACACTAATGTTACTCATATCACTACTAATTTTATGCCCATGCTCCTGTCTGATGTTACAGTAATGAGTTTTCTACTCTTCAGGGGTCACGAGATCACTGACTGTGCACCACCTCCTTCACTGGGGGCCACAGTTCTTTTTGCTCCCAGAGAAAAGGAGACTGTTTCCCCGAGCGTTTTCTGCCATTCTACATAGTCTTACTACTGATGACATACTTTCAAACCACTTTCTCATAACCTTCCTAAATTATTTGCTTTTTAGTGGTTCCTTTTTTGAGAAAATTCCTCCTGATTTTTCACAGCTTAGGATATAGGGGAAGTTAGTGGAAACTTGTCTTATAACCAGAATTCTTTTGGATAACCATCCCAACCTCGGTATATGATTACCCTGCTTTGGTTCTTCTTTATCTCAGGGGAGGTTTTCTGTTTTAGTGACACCTTTCCCTACAATTAACTAATCTTTGTGGAATAGTATTTTACTCACCAGTTTAAATGAAGAGCATTGTCCTCAGTTTCCAGGAAATGTAAAACATCTACACTTTATTTCTTAAGGGATCAAGATGTCCAGATACAAAGAGGATTTCTTAGACTTCCCTTTTTCATTCCCCAAATGTTCATTTGGCTTGTCCTGTACTCCAGCCACGATAGCAGTGACATGGCTTTGAAAAACAAAGGAGACACACCCAAAACCGCTGTCTGTGCTTTTATTCTAGATGCTTATGGAAGATTTTTCCATATTTCTCAGGCAGTTATTTAAACCATGCCCTATTAATCTTAAATAAAGGGAAAAAGGAAACAAAGTTGGAGACAGTAACCCAGAGGCATATGCTGGTAACAAATAGGTATGTGATCTATGGAAGGTAACTCTAATGCTTTTGTGTGAGAGAGAAATTTTGGTTCTGATATAAAGTACATTTTTTTTTAACTGAAAAATTGTAATGTTTCACCAAAATTCATGAGAAATAATACTTGAGGCTGTCAGGACAAATTGTAGAGGGCTTAGAAATGGACAAAGGAGACTATAGGACATTCTGATTCTTTGAATGACTTTCTGTTGTCCACTTCATTTTAAACTATTTAAGAGTAGAGGGTAAATTGTGGAAAACTGAGGGCAATGCAAATGATTCTTGACCATAGCAAGGAAAATGAATTTTGTCCGGTACAGAATATTTATCTCTGTAAGTCAAATTCTCCTTTAAACTAGTTTCATCAGCCTGTTAGTTTTCTTAGTTCACTGAAGAAAATCTTTGACTAGTTTCTTTTTATATGTGTACAAGAGTCATGATTTCACTTTTTCGTAGTTTGCTAGACTTATAAATGAAGTTTCATTCCTATGTGTATAGGCCCTTTAGACTGCTTTGAAACCACTGTACTTCATTAAAAAAAAAAAAAAAAAAAAAGATGATGACTATTGTACAGTAATGAACAACTGTATGAAAACTAAAGAAAAATCATTGGAAAAAATTGAATGTAGATAGTTTGTTATTGAAGTATTGAGTGTTAACTCTTTATAAAACTTCTTATGAACACCACAGGTAAATTGTGTGTATTTTTCAACCATTGTTTTTAGTTATGACTCTCATAGTCTACATAACTGATCACTTTTCAAAAAGGTATTTGGAAACTTTAATAGATACTTTGATTTAGTGAAATGTGACCAGTAAAAAAGTGTTTTATAGTATAATCAACTTACGTGATGGTTATTTTTATTGTTATTTTTTAATTACTAAGAAGCATGTTTTCATTGTAGCATAGGAAATACTGAAATATTTAAAGAAGAGAATAAGTTTCTCAACCAGATATAAACAAAGCAATTATTTTAAATATTTTGTTTTCTGTACTGCTCTCATAAGATACATATGTTTGTATCTGACATTTTATTTAAAATTTTGCTGTATATATTTCTCTGTATACAGTTAAAACTTTGAAAATATAATTTTTAATGATAACATGATACTCTATGAACATGTTAAAATTTAATCATTCCTCCTTTGTGAAATATTTTGAGTATTTCCTTAAGTATTGTTATGATAAAAGTCTGTGATGAACATCTTACTCTAAGATCACTGATGATTTTTCAGGATATTTCTTGGACATTGTAGAATTGCCATCTCAAAGAATTTTTGCAACTTTTAGGCTCTTCATATGTACTTTCAAATTATTTTGAGAAGGAGTACACCAATTTACAGTTCTAGCAGAGACTGCCTGTCTTATAAACATAAGCAGGATTTTTAAAGATAATTAGTGTTTTCTATATACATAGAAACCCACATGCATGCATACACATTAGCAGTTATCTTGGTAATCAACAGGTTACTATTTAGAATAAAATTCTAATTAATGTTCTTATACTGCGTTGATTTGTATTTCCTGACATTGTGCTGTTTTTAAAAAACATTTAGGCATGAAAGAAACTGGCAAATCTAAGCTAGTATAAAATAAAATTTGCAAAATGCACATAGCTGAGCCTAACTTCAATTTTTAGTTATTATCTTCTTAACTCATCTTAGGTAAACATTTCTAAGTTCTGGGTAAGCCTTGTCTTTCCTGTAAATGTCACTTAATACATAAAATATTTTTAGTCTTGGCCAGATATAAGATGAAATATGCTACATATAATTCTTAAAGTGCTGGCTGTTTCATATCTACATGCCTAAATCATTTTATTATCCGCTTAATAGCAGAACAAATTAGTCATCCTCTCTGATTCTGGGGCACATTATGCTGAGACATGCCCACCCTAATATGCTTTCTGATAAAGTAAATGTTCACCCTGTCAGAGCACAAATCTTATTTGGGCTCCAGAAAAGTCAAGGGAGAGAGAGCTGAGTCTGCAGTAGGATTGCTTACTCGAGGAGAACTGAGATTTATTAACCAACTTCATTAAATATATGGAAGACCCCAGCTCTCAAGGTTAGCAAATTAGAATTCAAACATGAAACCTCTGTATGAAATGAAACAGGTAGGAAAAACAAGAAAGATAGATCTTTGCATTTTACAAAGCAGGGGAGGTAAGCTTATATTAAAGTAACTGTCTAGCTAGCTAAATGAAAAGGTATGCTTTTCATTTATTTGCTTGGTTCAGTTATTTGCTTGGTTCAGGTATCTGTGACTATAAGATAAATAACAACACTAATTAAATATCAGAGAGAGATATGGTTGTCAATAAATATGAAATGAAATCTCAGCCCAAGTTGCATATTGGTTTATTTATAAATAAATATAATTATTTAGAATTAGTAAAATTTAACATCCCTGATTTTTGTAGGTGAAACATGTATCTACACAAAGCTAAATAAATTTCAATTTGGAATAAAATTATGCATGCTACATTTCAATGTAATGGAAATGAACAGACATTTATAAAAATTGTTTTTGATATTTTGGAAAGAGTTTCAGTCAAGAAGTTGATAGTAATGATGTAGATAGCTGCAATGATATGTTTTATGTTTTGTTTTATTTATTGATTTATTTTTGCTGTTTCCCAAGTCTACTGTCTTATATTGTTTATACACATAAACAAGTTTTTCATAGTTTTGGAGAAAACAGGTTGTATTCTGTCATCTAAAAACACTATTATTTTCTGCCCCCTCTTCTGTCATTTAATACTATAATTTGGGTATGTAAGAATAATTATGTTCACAGCTTATAGTATTCATTTACGTTTGACCTAGAGAAAATGACTGAAATGGAGATAGAGAACAAGACAACTGGAATCAGTAGAGAGAATATCAGCATTGTAGGTTTTCATATTGATACATGGAGTTTCTGAAGCTAAGGGAAGTGAGGCAATATTTCTAAAGGAACTAAGATATCAGAAAATCCTTGAATTCTGAATCTATTTTCTTTCATTATTATTATTTTTTTTTAATCAAGAAAGAAGGTGGGGAAACAGTTCAGTTCAATCGCTCACTTGTTTCTGACTCTGTGATCCAATGGACTGCAGCATGCCAGGCTTCCCTGTCCATCACCAACTCCTGGAGTTTACTCAAACTCATGTCCTTTGAGTCCGTGAAGCCATCCAACCATCTCATCCTCTGTCGTCTACTTCTCCTCCTGCCTTCAATCTTTCCCAGCATCAGGGTCTTTCCCAATGAGTCAGTTCTTCGCGTCAGGTGGCCAAAGTATTGGAGTTTCAACTTCAACATAAGTCCTTCCAATGAATATTCAGCACTGATTTCCTTTAGGATGGACTGCTTTGATCTCCTTGAAGTCCAAGGGACTTTCAACAGTCTTCCCAAACACCGCAGTTCAAAAGCATCAATTATTCAGCTCTCAGCTTTCTTTATAGTCCAACTCTCACGTCCATACATGACAACTAGAAAAACCATAGCTTTGACAAGATGGACCTTTGTTGGTAAAGTAATGTCTCTGCTTTTTAATATGCTGTCTAGATTGGTCATAACTTTTATTCCAAGGACCAAGCGTCTTTTAATTTCATGGCTGCAGTCACCATCTGCAGTGATTTTGGAGCCCCAAAAGATAAAGTCTGTCACTGATTCCACTGTTTCCTACCTATTTGCCATGAAGTGATTGGACCAGATGCTATGATCTTACTTTTCTGAATGTTGAGTTTTAAGCCAACGTTTTCACTCTCCTCTTTCACTTTCATCAAGAGGCTCTTTATTTCTTTTTTGCTTTCTGCCATAAGTGTGATGTCATCTGCATATCTGAGGTTATTTATATATCTCCCAGCAATCTTGATTCCAGCTTGTGCTTCATTCAGCCCAGCATTTCTCGTGATGTTCTCTGCATGTAAGTTAAATAAGCAGGGTGACAATATACAGTCTTCTCTGTAAGCCAGAGAGTTATAGTTTTTTTAATTGATTGCTACAATAAATCAAAAGATTCTCTCAAGGTTGTAAAGATCTTACTAGACCCACTGCTGCAATTTACATTTTAAGATGACAGGATTGGACCTAGCAATAGAAAGATCTTACAGGACCTACTCCCATAATAAAAATTTAAGATAACAGGATTAGTGAAAAGGTTCTCAAGAAGGAGAAATATTCAAGCAGAATACATTCAGTTCAGTTCAGTACCATGGCTTACTCATGTCCAACTCTTTATGACCCCCTGAATCACAGCATGCCAGGCCTCCCTGTCCATCACCAACTCCCGGAGTTCACTCAGACTCACGTCCATCGAGTCAGTGATGCCATCCAGCGTCTCATCCTTTGTCATCCCCTTATCCTCCTGCCCCCAATCCTTCCCAGCATCAGAGTCTTTTCCAATGAGCCAACTCTTCACATGAGGTGGCCAAAATACTGGAGTTTCAGCTTTAGCATCATTCCTTCCAAAGAAATTCCAGGGCTGATGTCCTTCAGAATGGACTGGTTGGATCTCCTTGCAGTCCAAGGGACTCTCAAGAGTCTTCTCCAACACCACAGTTCAAAAACATCAATTCTTCAGTGCTTAGCTTTCTTCACGGTCCAACTCTCACATCCATACATGACCACTGGAAAAACCATAGCCTTGACTAGAGGGACCTTTGTTGGCAAAGTAATGTCTCTGCTTTTGAATATGCTATCTAGGTTGGTCATAACTTTCCTTCCAAGGAGTAAGCGTCTTTTAATTTCATGGCTGCAGTCACCATCTGCAGTGATTTTGGAGCCCCCCAAAAATAAAATCTGACACTGTTTCCATTGTTTCCCCATCTATTTCCCATGAAGTGATGGGACCAGATGCCATGGTCTTCGTTTTCTGAATGTTGAGCTTTAAGCCAACTTTTTCACTCTCCACTTTCACTTGCATCAAGAGGCTTTTGGGTTCCTCTGCACTTTCTGCCATAAGGGTGGTGTCATCTGCATGTCTGAGGTGATTGATATTTCTCCCAGCAATCTTGATTCCAGCTTGTGCTTCTTGCAGCCCAGCGTTTTTCATGATGTACTCTGCATAGAAGTTATATAAGCAGGGTGACAATATACAGCCTTGACATACTCCTTTTCCTATTTGGAACCAGTCTGTTGTTCTATGTCCAGTTCTAACTGTTGCTTCCTGACCTGCATATAGGTTTCTCAAGAGGCAGGTCAGGTGGTCTGGTATTCCCATCTCTTTCAGAATTTTCCATAGTTTATTATGATCCACACAGTCAAAGGCTTTGGCATAGTCAATAGAGCAGAAATAGATGTTTTTCTGGAACTCTCTTACTTTTTCCATGATCTGGCGGATGTTGGCAATTTGATCTCTGGTTCCTCTGCCTTTTCTAAAACCAGCTTGAACATCTGGAAGTTCACAGTTCACATATTGCTTAAGCTGGCTTGGAGAATTTAAGCATTACTTTGCTAGCGTGTGAGATGAGTGCAATTGTGCAGTAGTTTGAGCATTCTTTGGTATTGCCTTTCTTTGGGATAGGAATGAAAACTGACCTTTTCTAGTCCTGTGGCCACTGCTGAGTTTTCCATATTAGCTGGCACATTTTGTGCAGCACTTTCACAGCATCATCTTTCAGGATTTGGAATAGCTCAACTGGAATTCCATCACCTCCACTAGCTTTGTTCATAGTGACGCTCTCTAAGGCCCACTTGACTTCATATTCCAGGATGTCTGGCTCTAGGTGAGTGATCATACCCTCGTGATTATCTTGGTCATGAAGGTCTTTTTTGTACAGTTCTTCTGTATATTCTTGCCACCTCTTCTTAATATCTTCTGCTTCTATTAGGTCCATACCATTTCTGTCCTTTATTGAGCCCATCTTTGCAGAATACATTGTTGTTATATAATTCTTACTAAGACAAAGGATTCTTCTCTGTTCTTCCTGGTGGCTCAGAGGGTAAGGTGTCTGCCTGTAATGCTGGAGACCCAGGTTTGATCCCTGGGTGTGGAAGATCCCCTGGAGAAGGAAATGGCAACTCACTCCAGTGTTCTTCCCTGGAAAATCCCATGGCTGGAGGAACCTGGCCAGCTACAGTCCATGCAGTCTCAAAGAGTCTGACATGACTGACTTCACTCACTCACTCAATACTAAGGAATATGGAAAAGAAAATGTCCTTTCCTCCTTCTTGAAAATTCCAGACTCTTAATATTTAATATTTTCCATATTAAGAACCAGTTGTTCTTACTTGTGACTTCTGTTGTGGAATTGGGTTAAATTGAACGGAGTTTACACAGAATAATCGGTGTTCATTGGCCCTAAATTCTACGCTTCCCTTAGAAATGGATACGTTAAAAGTCTCCAAATAGTTTCTAATACTGACCCTATTATTTAGCAGTATTTGTAAGTACCTCTTGGACTTAGATTGTTCATCACTAAAAATGGAGATAATAGTTCATACTTCTTAGGGTCGTTACATTACTAATGTCTGACACATAATCATTTGTTTCATAAATGCTTGCAGCTGTTGTTTCATTATTCTTGTTACCAACATGATAGCTAAGATATGTGTCCTTGAGTGACTACATTCTTGCTTACCTGTCATACCTATAGGAAAATGATACAGACTGAAATAAAAATGGGTAAATAAATGAGCTATAAATGGGCTTTATGCTCAAATAATCCATACCCTCCTTATCGTAAACTTAATCAAATTTAAGAGGCTCCTGAAAATAAGGGGCAAAGTCTAGATGTACTGGAACAGGTTATATTGTATTACAGAAGCCTCTCCCTTCACCTGTGGGAGAATCAAAATCTGTAGCACAAGCCATAGATTCGTAACTCAGTTAAGAATGTCACAATATGTCTTTTTAGGTAGGATTTGAAATTATAATGTCATTGAATACTAGAACTGAAAAGGGCCTTAGCAATCACCTCTCTGATGTCTTAATTTTATAGATGAAAGAACTGAGACCAGGATCATAGGATGATTTGTTCAGAGTCAATCAAATGGTCAGTGGCAGAGATAAAAAAGAATTCTGGTAGTCTCATAGCCAGTGTAGATATCAAAGTTTTTTATCAGCAGACCTTACAAACAGTTTCAGTAAGAAGCAGCTGGAGGCACAAATACATTTTACTATATTCTGCAAGAAAAATGACTCTGAAAATAGTTTTATTCCAAGAGAACAGTATTCCACCAAAATTAGGTTCAAAAACTGTCAACAATAAAATAATTCTATCAGCTATTTAAAGTACAATTATTGCTGTGAAGTACTTGGTAGTCTAAAGATGTTTTTATATCACACCAAAACATCTGGACACTTCAATCAACCAGACATATTTACATTTTATAGACAGAACCCAAGAGATAGAGCAAATTTAGAATTTTTGTTTTTTTAGCCACAGGATTAAGTGTGGCATAAAATGTGTGAAAAAAGCCTACTTGTAACATAGAAAGTACTCGGTTAAAAATGGATTTGCTTATCACTACTCTGATCTATTATTTATCTAGTATTTGTTTTAAGTTTTAATTCCTAGACGGAAAACTTATTTCCATCTTCTGGAAGTCCTATATTGGGAGGGATAAGAGGGGGATGAGATAGAGAAATGTAATCTTTATATTTTGTCAGTAAAGATATATTACTTAAATTTGCCAGGAGAGCATAACTTGTTATTTTTCTACTAATATTGTGCTAGGTTTTAGGATGTAGTTCTAGAAAAGTAGCCTGCTTCTAAAGAAACAGTCATCTTTCAAGAAATGAAACCAGAAATCCTTTACTTTTTGTCTTCCAGTACAATTCTCATACATTGTTTAAAACGTAAAGATTATCTCCTCTAATAGTTAACTTTATTAATTTCACCATTCAGTAACTATTTAATTTATTCAATAATATTAATTATGTTTGAACTATTTACCAGATGGTGTATTAATCGTTGGATATATAACAGTGAACAAGTTAGAAGGCCCTTAGCTTCAGAGATCCTGGCAATTGACGTGAGATACAAGGAGGTAATGATGCAAGGTGTGGTAAAGACCAAGAGAGAAGAGCATATGGGATGCTGGGAAACAAGAGAAGTGGCATCTCACAGAACTTTTGGTGTCTTGGTTAAAGTCAAGTTAAGCGAGAAGGAGGGGAAAGAGAAGAGAAAAAGGAAAGAGAGAGGAGGGAGGGAGGAGGGATGGAAGCTGGAAAAACATTTTGAGAGCCCAAAGGCAATGTTGAGGTGCCAAATGGAGATGGCTTTCAAAAGCCATCTTTAAATAAAACTGGGCTTCTGAAAGAGATGGGAATACCAGACCACCTGACCTGCCTCTTGAGAAACCTATATTCAGGTCAGGAGGCAACAGTTAGAACTGGACATGGAACAACAGACTGGTTCCAAATAGGAAAAGGAGTACGTCAAAGCTGTATATTGTCACCCTGCTTATTTAACTTCTATGCAGAGTACATCATGAGAAACACTGGGCTGGAAGAAGCACAAGCTGGAATCAAGATTGCTGGGAGAAATATCAATCACCTCAGATATGCAGATGACACCACCCTTATGGCAGAAAGTGAAGAAGAACTAAAAGCCTCTTGATGAAAGTGAAAGAGGAGAGTGAAACATTGGCTTAAAGCTCAACATTCAGAAAACAAAGATCATGGCATCTGGTCCCATCACTTCATGAGAAATAGATGGGGAAACAATGGAAACAGTGTCAGACTTTATTTTCTTGGGCTCCAAAATCACTGCAGATGGTGACTGCACCCATGAAATTAAAAGACGCTTGCTTCTTGGGAGGAAAATTATGACCAACCTAGACAGAAATTAAAAAGCAGAGACATTACTTTGCCAACAAAGGTCCATCTAGTCAAAGCTGTGGTTTTTCCTGTGGTCATGTATGGATGTGAGAGTTGGATTACAACGAAAGCTGAGCACGGAATAATTGATGCTTTTGAACTGTTGTGTTGGAGAAGACTCTTGAGAGTCCCTTCGACTGCAAGGAGATCCAACCAGTCCATCCTAAAGGAAATCAGTACTGAATATTCATTGGAAGGACTGATGCTGAAGTTGAAACTCTAATACTTTGGCCACCTGATGCAAAGAACGGACTCGTTGGAAAAGCCCCTGATACTGAGAAAGATTGATGGTGGAGGAGAAGAGGACTGCAGAGAATGAGATGGTTAGACAGCATCACCAACTCAATGGACATGAGTTTGAGTTAACTGTGGGAGTTGGTGATGGACAGGGAGGCCTGGTGTGCTGCAGTCCATGGGTTCCAAAGAGTTGGACACGACTGAGTGACTGAACTCAACTGAACTGATCTCCTCTTCGAAAACTCCAGACTTCTTATCTACCTGCCTAGGATTTACTCTCTCAATATAAAGAAATATACAGCAGAAATAAAAGCTGAAAAGTGAGTATAGTATGTGTGGCTGAAAAGTTACATCTTTTCCCAATGACACTGGAAAGGACCTGAAAGGTTTTAGGCAGTAGAATGGCCATCTTATTTCACAATAGGCTGAATATTCACACTAACTCATTTCCCTAGTGTCATATCCTTCCTTTCATTACTAATTGTTTTTTTCAAATTTATGTCTCAATTATCTAAGAATAATTTGGGATACCATAGGCTAAGAACTATGCCTTATATTAATATTTCTTATATTTATGCTATGTAGTACTTTTAATATCATGATGGAATGTATTTGTATAATATTCAATATGTAAAGTTCATCACACATTATATCCTTTACATGCTTTTAAATAAATTATAAAATTATAAAAATCACCTTTAAAATGTGTGAGGGGTCCATGGTTATTTTGAAAATTATTTTAGCATTACTCAAGCAAAATATGCAAAAACCACTGTTTTTCAATTGAAATTCTGAAATAGGTAAAAAAAAAACAACAACAACAGAAGTTCAGATAGAAATGGAAACTCAAGGAGGGATAAACAATGGGTAGAATGAAAGAGCTAAGTAAAAATTATTTTCAGAGAAGTAGGCCTCGAGAGAGAGGCAAGATATGAATGGCTAGGGAGTTACCAAGCTCTCATATGCAAATAATTCTAGACTGTGTGGTCTCATAATATAAAAATACCCTTTACTACTCAGAGTGTACACTGTGGTATAGCATCCAGGTGTCTCTTTGAGGATAGAGGCATTCATTCCTTCACAGGCTATTAAAGGAAACTGGCTTTGTTTGAAAGTAGTTGTCCTCCCTGAGGTTATACCTTCTGTCTTCCCTGGGTTGACTTGCATCTAAGGAGTCATTCAAACAGTGATACAAATGCATGGACTCCCCTTTTCTTAACTTACACAAGTCCAGAGGTTCTGTCTGGCTGCCAAACTACCTCTAGGATTGCTAAGTCACTTCAGTCATGTCTGACTCTGTGTGACCCCATAGATGGCAGCCCACCAGGCTCCCCCATCCCTGGGATTCTCCAGGCAAGAACACTGGTGTGGGTTGCCACTCCTTCTCCAATGCATGAAAGTGAAAAGTGAAAGTGAAGTTGCTCAGTCGTGTCCGACTCTTAGTGACCCCATGGACTGCAGCCTACCAGGTTCCTCCATCCATGGGATTTTCCAGGCAAGAGTACTGGAGTGGAGTCCCATCGCCTTCTCTGACCTCTAGGATTAGTTGACCTAATTGACCTGGAATTAGGAATTAGCAATGACCTGGAAAATTCTCTCTTTGCCCAATTCTGCCTATTTAACTCTTTTGAAGATATTATTAAGGGCCCTCCCTGATAAAATTTGTGCAGGCAGAGAAATCAGAGATCAAATTGCCAACATCCGCTGGATCATCAAAAAAGCAAGAGACTTCCAGAAAAAAACATCTATTTCTGCTTTATTGACTATGCCAAAGTCTTTGACTGTGTGGATCACAATAAACTGTGGAAAATTCTGAAAGAGATAGGAATACCAGACCACCTGACCTGCCTGTTGAGAGACCTGTATGCAGGTCAGGAAGCAACAATTAGAACTGGACATGGAACAACAGACTGGTCCCAAATAGGAAAAGGAGTACGTCAAGGCTGTATATGTATGTCACCCTGCTTATTTAATTTCTAAGCAGAGTACATCATGAGAAACTCTGGGCTGGAAGAAGCACAAGCTGGAATCAAGATTGCCGGGAGAAATATCGATCGCCTCAGATATGCAGATGACACCACCCTTATGGCAGAAAGTGAAGAGGAACTAAAAAGCCTCCTGATGAAAGTGAAAGTGGAGAGTGAAAAAGTTGGCTTAAAGCTCAACATTCAGAAAACGAAGACCATGGCATCTGGTCCCATCACTTTATGGGAAATAGATGGGGAAACAGTGGAAACAGGGTCAGACTTTATTTTTGGGGGGGCTCCAAAACCACTGCAGATGGTGATTGCAGCCATGAAATTAAAAGACACTTACTCCTTGGAAGGAAAGTTATGACCAACCTAGATAGCATATTAAAAAGCAGAGATATTATTTGTCAACAAAGGTCCATCTAGTCAAGGCTATGGTTTTTCCTGTAGTCATGTATGGATGTGAGAGTTGGACTGTGAAGAAAGCTGAGTGCCGAAGAATTGATGCTTTGAACTGTGGTGCTGGAGAAGACTCTTGAGAGTCCCTTGGACTGCAAGGAGATCCAACCAGTCCATCCTAAAGGAGACCAGTCCTGGGTGTTCATTGGAAGGACGGATGCTGAAGCTGAAACTCCAATACTTTGGCCACCTCATGTGAGGGGTTGACTCATTGGAAAAGACTCTGATGCTGGGAGGGAATGGGGGTGGGAGGAGGAGAAGGGATGACAGAGGATGAGATGGCTGGATGGCATCACCGACTCAAGGCACATGAGTTTGGGTGAACTCTGGGAGTTGGTGATGTACAGGGAGGCCTGGCATGCTGTGATTCATGGGGTCGCAAAGAGTCGGACATGACTGAGTGACTAAACTGAACTGAACTGATCTGAGTCTGTTTCCTTGGAAGATGTTTATGTGTGTGCTGTCTCTCAGTCGTGTCCAAGTCTTTGAGATCCATGGACTGTAGCCCACCAGGCTTCTCTGTCCATGGAATTTTCCAGGCATAAATACTGGAGAGGGTTGCCATTTCCTACTCCCAGGGATCATCCCGACCCAGGTTTTGAATCCGAGTCTCTTGTATCTCCTGCATTGGCAGGCAGATTCTTTACTGCTGAGTCACCTGGAAAGCCGTGTTTTCTGGGACCCCAGCCTAAAACACTTTGTTGGAAACTTACTAGCTTTATCAAAATTTGGTCATAGAGGTAGCTATATCTAATTTTCAATGATCCTAAATTAATATTAAATACTAATTGATAAATAAAGATTTAATTACAGAAAATCCTGTATTTAAACATGATAATTGCCTGTGATTTCATGTTTGAGAGAAAGCATTACCGTCTTCATGGGAACCACTTGGCTAACTCAGTGGTAAAGAATCTGCCTATCAATGCAGGAAACACAAGTCCCATTCAACATGGGCTACAGGCCACAGGGTTGCAAAAGAGTTAGACATGACCTAGCAAGTAAAAAGCAACAACAACAACAAAATGTTACACTATGGAAAAAAATGATAAAAATAGAACTACTGCTAGCCTTAAAATGCTGTAACAGTTTCAAATGTTTATTGGAGGGTGACTTTGAAGACATTTTTGAATCTTAAAAAAAGAGATACTTGTTGGAATGTGAAATTCAAAGCAAAAGTTTTCTCAAGAATCTCTTCTTCCTTGATATTCCTTAGAAATTTCTAGTCTACGTGAATTTGCTTAGTATTTTACTAGAGACTAGAGACTTAAAAATTGACACCAAGTACTTTAAAAATGCAATAGAAAAAGTAGAGTAAAATCAATAATAGTGTGAGGAATGACTTGAACAGCTTGTATTTTCACAGTGGTCATCAAAAAGTAATTTTATATCCAATAATTTGTATCGATTGTTTGCAAAACTGTAATGCATTATGCCATAAGCCTGGTTGTGCAGTTATAAATATATGTATCATTTTATTGGTCTTGATTTTCTTTTCTTTTTTTTTTTCTTATTGAGTTTCGTTTTCTCTAAAACGAATCCTATTTCGTAGTATTTATATGTGGAGGCAAGATTCAGAACCGTGACTATTAATTCAAAATAGCTTCAGCCACACAATGGACACTGTCCTCTTTGGGTAGTGAAAAATGAAAAACAAGGGCAAAATAAGTTAAACTGTATATTATTGAAGAGAAAGTACTTTTGGAATCATCTACAGTGTGATCATAAGCTAAGGTGCCTTCTCCAGGGATCCATGGGAAAGATTTCATTAAAAGCCGGATTTTGCCACTTATGACAAAAAGATGCATGTTGCTAGGGCATATTCAGCATAAAACCTCTCAATACATCTAGAATTTTATCCTGGATACTGAAGATATTACCTCACCAAACCTGTATTGCCCTTGGCTTCTATATTATGAGCCTACCTGAAGGGAGGCCTCATTTTCTCTTATTCTTTGAGTCAGAACACTTTGGAATGAAAATGCCACAGAGAAAAGAGTTAGTTAACATACTTATTAAGGTGCCCAAGCAAGATGTCCCTGATGTGACTAGAAGCACTTTTTTCCCCCTTTATAATTCTCACATTTACTTGACTTGGGATAAGTGCTGATTCTATGAGGGCTATTTCTTGACTGCCTCAGTGGATATTTATATTAATTTGGAAGAGATGTTGAAAAGGCCTGAATTCTCTGAAGAAGGAAAGAAGAAGGAGCATGAGAGGGAGGGGACGGCTAAGAGAAGCAGCAGAGGAGGAGGAGCAAGAGGAAATAAGAGAGGGAAGGAGAGAAGAAGAGCAGAGGAGGAAGAAGGAGAAATTGCATCAAATGAAGATGGGAGACTATAAGTCTCTTATGATGTTTGATTAATTAACTATAGGGTAAGAGAGAAAAAAATTTTCCCTCTATCCTTCTGTTGAGTCCATTTCTCAATACTGGTAAGAGATGAAAGTAGATTCTATCTGGAGAACAAGAAAAGAAACTGAGCTCTTATTTACAGAAGGAGGGACACTTTTGAAGTAATAGAAGTTAACTCTACAATCTCTCAAGCTTAATCGGTTGTGGCTTTTAATCATAGCTCTAGCATTTTCTGTTTATGAGAACTTGAGCATCTTACTTAATGTCTTTGAACTTAATTTCCCTCATCTAAAAATAAAGAAAATTAGTACATGTTTGAAGAATTGAAGGTTGAAGGTTGCTGTTAAGTTTTAATTAATACATTTATTCATTTACTCAACAAATATGTGTCAGGAATTGTCCTATGTCCCAGTTACATAGAAATGCACAATATGGAAGTTCTCTGACCTTAAAAAGGAAGTTAATAAGTAAGAAATACACAAATAAGATAACTTACAGAATGAAATAATAAAGATATGATGAGCGGTAGATCAAAGATAATACGGTAATTTTTCATTGCTTTAGATAAGTATGTTTAGATGGATTCATCCTCAAATGAACCTTTTCTACAACATTTCAGTTGGAAAGTGACTAGTGGAAGTCAGCCACTGAGCCTGGAGACAAGCATCTGAGGCAGAATGAACAGCAAATGCACAGGCCCTAGAGTGCAAAGCTGGATATAGAGGAAAAATGGCCAGATGTGGTCTGGGGTGAAGCTTTTAGTCATCACATAGTAACTATTGAAATGTCATGTTTCTCATTGAAATTCTGTTTCTATTATAACTGTAGTGGACAATTGAATTAATGTGAGCAGGATATTACTGTATTTAGTAGTAAGTTGTTTATTGAATAAATTGCTAAACTATCAGTCTATGGGCTTCCCTGGTGGCTCAGAGGTTAAAGCGTCTGCCTGCAATGTGGGAGACCTGGGTTCGATCCCTGGGTCAGGAAGATCCCCTGGAGAAGGAAATGGCAACCCACTCCAGTATGCTTGCCTGGGGAATCCCATGGATGGAGGAGCCTGGTGGGCTACAGTCCACGGGGTCACAAAGAGGTGGACATGACTGAGCGAGCGACTTCATCCAGTTTTAATTCACAGACTTAACTATCTTTGGAAACACAACCTGTTTTGTGAGTGAACATTATTGATAAATTTAACTTTGGTTTCTTGGTCAGATGAATAAATTGAGAGAGGATGGTAATTAAATGGATCTTCTGACTCACGGAAGTTTACAACTTTGAACATGGAGCCCTATTAGTAAATCGCCCTAATAGAACCTATTACTTCTATTAGATAAAGTTATTACCGATCAGTTTTAAGGATTTCAAGGAATCAGTTACAATTCATAAGACTTCTTTCTTCCTCCCACCCCTCCAAGCATAGTTTTCCCAGAAATGGATTAAGTATATTGATTCATTCCTTCTCCTAGGCATGTGCCATGCTTGTTTTATACTCAAGTTCTCATTTAAAGCAGTAATGCACCTTTTATTATATGTAATTTTGAGATGCTTCTGATTGAAAGTCAAATCTATTATATAAAATGATTTTAAAAATCCTAAATAAATGGCAAATGGCTTTAACATCAGTTTCTGAAGTTCTAAGATGCTGCACCCTTAAGTGCATTGTTACCGTAAGTCTCCCAGTGAGCTTTATCATTGTGGTAATTCTGAGATCCTGCTTTCAGGAAAGGTCCAGGACCCAGTTTTAACTTTGGAAATGCCATTTGTTTCCTTCAGAAGTCTGCAGCAGATGTGTGATGTCTCAGTGAAGAAGCACAGTAGCCTCACGTCCATTCAAGTCATCATTAAACAGGAGACAGAGCAGGGCTGTATCATTCGGCAACCTCATACCGTTATTATGTTTGCTTAAGCAACAAAAAATCTATTAGTAATCAAACTTCATGTCTAAGTGTAAAGCACAAAGCATAACAGGAACAGAGAAGAACAGCCACTTAAATACGCATTGGCACCTTGCTTCTAACTTAACTTTTATTTGTGCTTAAATTCGTACTCTCTTTTTTTTTTCTCCCTTGCTTCCACTTAGATTTAGCCATAAATCATTTTCAGCTCTTACAAAATTCATTATTTTGGCTAAGATAAAAATTTAATTTATGCTTATATTGTCCACTAATGCTTTGAATGATCTTAGTCTATCAGTGTAAAACATTTCTAAGTATCATAAGGCCTCAAACTTCCTGGAATTTTATTATTTTCTCGGAGAAAGATTGTAAGCATTATGTATTAAGCCTTTTTATAAAAAATACTACTTGTGCCTATTTTAATCAATCGACTAATAGTAATCAAATATTGTTTTAACAGAGCGAGTATCATCTGAACCAGGTTAAATATCAAACAGATACAGGCCAACTTTAACCAAAGAGAAGAATTTCCTTTAGAGTCATTGATACTCCATCACTTTAAAAAGAACACGTATTACAGGTATCATCCTTAATAATTAATATAAGATGGAAGTTATGTTGTTAAGAACCAGTTTCATGGGTATGCAACTTGTGAAGTCACACAGAGTCCTGCACTTAGAGGGGTTCCATGCTTGGTTTAATATTTGGCTATTGCCACCTTGAAATTTGTAATTTTTGAATATGAGGCTTCATGTTTTCATTTTACACTGGACCTTTCAAATTATGTAGCCAACCTGGTTATATTTTATGATGTATTTATAATTTTGTTTGAATTTGTCTTCCAAGTAGCCAGTATGTCCCAGCATACATAGCTACCAGTGTGTGGGGTGAAGTTTTTTTGGTATTGTTTCCTTTTTTTTTTTTCCTTCAGTATAGTTGATAAGGTATGCTTTCATATTCCCCATGTTTGTATTCAAATATCTAGAGTAGGAACTGAATTGATATTTGGATTGAAAGTCAGTCACAAAATTTTAATTGGTCAGTGCTTCCCTGGTAGTTCAGCTGGTAAAGAATTCACCTGCAATGCAGGAAACCCTGGTTCGATTCCTGGGTCGAAGGAATTCCTGAATCTTCCTGGATCCAGGAAGATCTGCTGGAGAAAAGGATAGGCTACCCACTCCAGTATTCTTGGGCTTCCCTGGTGGCTGGTAAAGAATCCACCTGTAATGTGGGATACCTGGGTTCAATCCCTGGATTGGGAAGATCCCCTGGAGAAGGGAATGGCTACCCACTCCAGTATTTTAGCCTGGAGAATTCCATGGACTATATAGTCCATGGGGTCACACAGAGTCAGACATGACTGAGCAACTTTCACTTTCACTTCATGGAAAAGAAGTATTAAAATATCCAGGAAATGCAGATAAAGACTAGACAAGAAAATGACCTTAAAATGCAATATGAGATTTTGATTGGACATGTGGCTGATGTCAATACACTGATGATATTTGAAAGAGAATATAATATTTATTTCTCTCGCTCTCTTTTTTTAAATTTGTGAACTGAGACAATGGCTTCCCTAGTAGGCGTGCAGCATCCTGCTCTTATCAAGGTAAAGGGTGGTTGCTGGACCTTCAAGCTCCCATTACAACTTTTCACGTTTCTTTATACTGTTCTCTGTATCTCTAAATCAGTTCAACACAAACTTTGGCATTCTGCCATACTCAGCATCCACTGAAAAATCAAAATGAAAGGAATTAAAGACTTAGATGTGATTAAAATTTAACATCTACTGCTTAACTCTCATTAGTCCTGTCCTGAATTCATTAAGGCATCAGCATATGGGCCAGTATGTGTTTATGTAATGGTTAAGATATTCTCCTGTTTGAAGATTCAAGAATAGATTGAGAAAAGCCCCCAAGGCCCCTTCTAGGCCTACTGTAATATTTGATATTGAATTCATGAAATAGTCCCCTTCAGGGTAAAAATCACCTCCTAGCAGAGAAAGAAGATGAAACATTTTTTTTAAGATGTATAATATGCCACAACTTCAGGTGGCAGCATGCATTAAAATATATGGAATTTTTAGATCTGGCAGCAAGGTACTCTGCTGTTCTTTAAGAGTCATAGTAGCATCTAGGAAAGAAGACTGCAAAGATAACACAACTTTTAGATATTAGGACCTTAATGAATATGAATCTTCATATGCATTGCATAAAAATTAGACAGTGTTAAAAGTATCTTTACCATTAGCTTGTATGCACATTTCAAGTCAGAAGATTGTTTACATCTCATTTTATTATTAGCACTATAAGCATTTGGGAGATATGTTTCTGGGAATACTCCTTAAAAATGACATCCTTTTGAGTAATTGAGGACATTATGCACATAGTGTTTATGACAAGAATTAATAGTAAAATCTTAAATAGTAAACTGGTATCGATGCACAGGATGATGTGCAAAGAATCTTTGCCGTTAGTCATTTGAAAAACTTTCATGTAAAATTATGGGTTGGCCAAGAGAGATCACTTTCATATGAGATGCTACGTTTTTCTATGGTTATAAGATCTGTTGAAAGACTTAATTGTTCATGATCCATCTTCAGGGTTCACAGTTTCACTGGTTTCCTTATTCACTCATTTGTTCATTTATCCAACAGGTTTTACTTGACTGCTGTTAAGCACTTTCTTTAGTTCTAGAGTCTCAGTGACAAGAGAGAGTGAGGCAGGAGAAGGTGGGGGCGAAATTTTCTAACTCTCCTTCCACTCACTATCTAGTGAGCTAAGCAGAGAATGAAAAAGAATGACAGAAGTAAGCTTCGCTTTGAAACTGTGGTGAATATTATCACAAAGAACTACACGGAGCTAGGAGTTGCATGCTAGTTAGTTAAGAAGAACGAGGAAAGCTTCCCCGGAGCTTCTCAAGATTAGACTTGAGATCTGAGGTGAGAGGCAGAGTTAATGATGTGAGCAAGTTCGAGTCAGGATCGGAATAGGAAAGAGCATAATCTTGATGGATAATAATGATATAATAAAAGACAAAATTAGCAAAGTATTCTTTGAACAACGGGATCCTTGTTCTTCTTGACTCCAGAGATAATTATGGAACTATTTCATTTTTCCTGTAAGTTAAAAAGCAGTTCTTCTCACATTTGTTTCCTTTTATCTAAATATATATTTTAGCATTTTAAAGGGTTGGTACTCACTGAAACACCACTTATTGTAACACTGGACAGGGATGAACTAATGCTAACTATTTCGAATTGATGATCATATCATAAATCAGGTGACATGTTGCATGATGCTTGTGTTTCATGCAAAGGAAAAAACAAATAGAAGTTGATTCCCTAACCTTCCTGTTTGTAGAAACACTGACAGAGCTGACTCATACCTGACATGGTAGACAGTGCTTTGAATACATAATTAGAGATACATTAACTGAACTCTTCTTAAAAACTGAAATTTCTAAGTGATTGAAGGCATTGGATATGTAGTATTTATCATATGAATCAATAAGTGCTTTCATAGTAAATCCCCACTCTCTAATAGCATCACATGGAGACAGAGTGCTTGTTGCTCACGCCATTTTGTTTGGAGGCTGACCTAATGACAGCTAGTCACAGCTCAGTCCTTATAAAAGTTAACAGATTTTGCATTGCACTTTAAAATAAACTTTAGCAACAGAGATTTCCAGTTTCAGTATTTAAATTCAGAATTGAATGGTTATCATAGTATTTAAGTAACTCCAGTGAAAAATGAATACACAAGAAACTTTTCTTCATGAAACTAAAGACCACACATCAAGTTTTATGTATTTGAAAAAAAAAAAACTTATAAAACAAACTCTGAGAGATTCTGATTATGTGGGGAGATAATGATGGTGCAATAATGCATTTCCCAGAATGACAGCAAGTGATATCTGTAAATGGCCTTCGGTAGAAGAAAGAAAATGTACTGCTCCAATCAATACACAGAGAGTCCGTAATGTAAAGATTAGGATCAGAATATTTAAAAATTTAATACTTTGCCACTCTGTATAGCACTTTGGAAGTCAATATCTTTGGAAACCTGGTCCATTTCCCTTCTTTGAAAGCATTATATATTTAAGGTTTTTAAATTATTTATCTAGTCCATGTGATTGAAAATGAAAAAAGTTAGTCATCCATTATCTTCTGCAGCTGCTGTCTGGATATTATTTCCCCCTCCCCGCCCTCCTTAAATCCTTGATTTTTTTTTTTTTCTATCCTGTTAAGAAACTTAATAGATACATTAAGAGAGCAAAAGAAAACCTCAATCACTCACTAACATCAGAGAATGTTGCCGCTTAAACAGTGTCCAAAGGTGGCTGTGTAGGAACAATATACTCAAATATTTTTACTCAGGTATATTACTTTCAGATCTCATAATAAGAAATATAATGTAGTTAAATCACAAAAAAGCCGATATGTCTGTTTTTTTTCCTGGCCAATTGTAGTTGGGGGCTTTATTTATTTATTATTTATGTAAAAAGCATTATTCTCAAAGTCACTTCAAAGTTTACACTTGAGAATGAGACCATTTTAAATTCTTTTAGTCCTTCCTTTCCAAAATTCATTGTCAAGAAAGGGAGAAATAGATCTGATAGGGTGCCTGATGAACTATTGATGGAGGTTCGTACATTGTACATGAGACAGTAATCAAGAACATTCCCAAGAAAAAGAAATGAAAAAAAGCAAATTGGCTGTCTGAGGAGGCCATCCATATAGCTGTGAAAAGAAGAGAAGTGAAAAGCAAAGGAGAAAAGGAAAGGTATACCCAACTGAATGCAGAGTTCCAAAGAATACCAAAAAGAGATAAGAAAGCCTTCCTCAGTGATCAATGCAAAGAAATAGAGGAAAACAATAGAATAGGAAAGACTAGAGATCTCTTCAAGAAAATGAGAGGTACCAAGGGAACATTTCATGCAAAGATGGGCTCAATAAAGGACAGAAATGATATGGACCTAACAGAAGCAGAAGATATTAAGAAGAGGTGGCAAGAATACACGGAAGAAATGTACAAAAAAGATCTTCACAACCCAGATAATCACAATGGTGTGATCACTTACACTCACCTAGAGCCAGACATCCTGGAATGTGAAGTTAAGTGGGCCTTAGGAAGTATCACTATGAAGAAAGCTAGTGGAGGTGATGGAATTCCAGTAGAGCTATTTCAAGTCCTAAGAGATGATGCTGTGAAAGTGCTACACTCACTATGCCAGCAAATTTGGAAAACTCAGCAGTGCCTGGACTGGAAAAGGTCAGTTTTCCTTCCAGTCCCAAAGAAAGGCAATGCCAAAGAATGCTCAAACTACCACACAATTGCACTCATCTCACATGCTAGTAAAGTAATGCTCAAAATTCTCCAAGCCAGGCTTCAGCAATACATGAACCATGAACTTCCGATGGTTTTAGAAAAGGCAGAGGAGCCAGAGATCAAATTGCCAACATCCGCTGGATCATCGAAAAAGCAAGAGAGTTCCAGAAAAACATCTATTTCTGCTTTATTGACTATGCCAAAGCCTTTGACTGTGTGGATCACAATAAACTGTGGAAAATTCTGAAAGAGATGGGAATACCAGACCACCTGACCTGCCTCTTGAAAAACCTGTATGCAGGTCAGGAAGCAACAGTTAGAACTGGACATGGAACAACAGACTGGTTCCAAATAGGAAAAGGAGTACTGTCTATAAAAGGTTGTATATTGTCACCCTGCTTATTTAACTTATATGCAAAGTGCATCATGAAAAATGCTGAACTGGAAGAAGTACAAGCTGCAATCAAGATTACTGGGAGAAATATCAATAACCTCAGATATGCAGATGACACCACTCTTATGGCAGAAAGTGAAGAAGAACTATAAAACCTCTTGATGAAAGTGAAACAGAAGAGTGAAAAAGTTGACTTAAAACTCAATATTCAGAAAACAAAGATCATTGCATCCTGTCCCATCACTTCATGGCAAATAGATGGGGAAACAGTGAAAACAATGGCTGATTTTATTTTGGGGGGCTCCAAAATCACTGCAGATGGTGACTGCAGCCATGAAATTAAAAGAAACTTACTCCTTGGAAGGAAAGTTATGACCAGCCTAGACAGAACATTAAAAAACAGAGACATTACTTTGTCAGTAAAGGTCCATCTAGTCAAGGCTATGGTGTTTCCGGTAGTCATGTATGGATGTGAGAGTTGGACTCTAAAGAAAGCAGAGGGCAGAATTGATGCTTTTGAACTGTGGTGTTCGAGAAGTCTCTTGAGAGTCACTTGGACAGGAAGGAGATCCAACCAGTCCATCGTAAAGGAGATCAGTCCTGAGTGTTCATTGGAAGGATTGATGTTGAAGCTGAAACTCCAATACTTTAGCTACCTGCTGCAAAAAGCTGACTCATTTGAAAAGACTCTGATGCTGGGAAAGATCGAGGACAGGAGAAGGGGATGACAGAGGATGAGATGGTTGGATGGTATCACCAACTCAATGGACATGAGTTTGGGTAGGCCCGGGAGTTGGTGATGGACAGGGAGGCCTGACGTGCTGAAGTTCATGGGATCACAAAGAGTCAGACATGACTGAGGGACTGAACTGAACTGAACTCCAAAATTTGTTGTCAAGAAAGGGAAGGTTCATATTTAAGAAGGGTGGAATTAAAAAAAAAAAAAATCATCAAATTGACTGTTATTTCCTACCCATTTTATTTTATGGTTATCAATTTTCTTTTTTTTTAAGTTTTTATTTTCTTATGTATTTTCTTTCGATTTTGCTGATACCAGAATTGTTGGTTTTTCAAATGTGCTATTTATTTTGGATTAAAAAATAGATAACTTTTATTATTTCTTTTGATTGATTTTACTATTAGGAGTGAAATCAATGTTACACTATTTTAACATCTATTTTTCCGACCTTACCTCAATAACCATTTTATCCCCATTTTCACATAGACATATTTAAAATATCCTATGAGTGAACTGTAAAATATGATGTGTTAAAATATGAAACCTAGCAATATTCAAAGATGTAAAAGGAGAAGCATTTTATATTCCTCTATTTGATACTAAAAGACCTCAGATAGAAATCCCTTAGATCATTCAAAGAAATTCTCCTTTGATTCTATAGAGATCCCATTATGCCCCTTGGCTCTCAGGAACATTGACTATTAGAAATTCAGTACATTGGTGACAATACATAACAGTACTTTTTCCTTTAAGGGCCAAATGAGGTCACGATTAACATGTTTTCTTCTACTTTATCTTAAACTAAATAAGCAAGAGATTGGAAGGAAGATTCAAACTAAGACTCTTGGTGTTTCCATTGGTTATGAACAGATATGGAGGAATGACAGTGAGTTATGTTTTTTACTTCTTTGGAGTCTTGTGCTCAAAAATGTGTATTTTGTGGCCTGACATCAATAGGAAGAATCTTCCGAAGATTTTACTCTTTCTTTTATCCTAGATTTCATTTAGTTAGAAATGAACAATTGATCTCCTTCTGTTGTTCTTGAGATCAGATTTTGGCTGAGATTAGAAGGATAAATGGGATGCTTCCAACATTGCTATTTTATGATTGACAAAAGGGTGGAATATGTGGTGAGAAGAGAAATTTATATTCTGCAGTATTTGGTACTTCTCACACCTTTCTGTAATAGATTCTTTTCACTAGTCTGTCTACTATGATAGCCAATTATGTTCAGAGTGGTATTTCTGAATATCAAGAATTAGAAATAAATCACTGAAGGTAAAAAAATCCACCTGCCAATGCAGGATATGAAGTAGACATGGGTTTGATACCTGGGTTGAGAAAATCTCCTGGAGGAGGAAATGGCAACCCATTCCAGTATTCTTGCCTGGAAAATTCCATGGACAGAGGAGCCTGGCGGACTACAGTCCATAGTGTTGCAAAGAGTTGGACACGACTGAGCAACTGAGTATGCATGCATGCAACTGAACTGATAGAGGCATGATAGGATGGCATATATTCTCTCTGGTGAATGTAAGCACAATTGTAGGCTAAATTTTTAAAATAATAATTAGAATGATTTAGATACAGGCTTATAATTTATTAGGAATAGAAATATCCTTAGTGAACCTGAATGCTTCACATCTGGTCTTGTTCAATTTTACTTCTTTTTTGCTTGGTTATATTTTTCTCCATCTGTTCTAATATGTGTCACCTTAATCTTGTATAATCTGAATTGTGTTCTAGTTTACAGTCTCCTTTGTGGATTATAATCACTCTTTGTCAAATACCATTACTCAGGGCAGACTTAGCACCCAGCATTTGTATCTATCTTAGCTTCAGCAAACCCAGTTATTCCCCTGGATCCACCAGCCTCAGCAGACAATAAGATTGCAACATTAATGTTTGAAGTTTGATGGCATCTTTTCTTCAAGGCACTGCAGATTATCTACACCTTTCAAAATCTTCCTAAGTCATTAGAAGTAATAAGTCGTTTATCAAATTACTTTAGTATGTGTGTGACACTGTGCTAAGTGCTTTATGTACATTTTCAAATTTAATATTCATCTCAGATAGATAATATCATTATTCTCTCTTTGGAATAATGATTTCCCTAAGAAAGCACAAGCACAGAGAATTTAAGTAATTTTATAAAAAATCTGGTAAATGAGATGATATAATTTGAACCCAATGCTCTGTAATCCAGGAACCGTGCTTTTAATTTCTCAATATGCTATTTTTGGAACTTCCGTGGGGATCCAGTGGGTAAGACTCTGTGCTTCCAGGAAACACAGGTTCGATTTCTGGCTGGGGAACTAAGGTCCCATATGTGACATGGTACAGCTTAAAAAAAAAATAGGTCACGATTTTCTGGAAATGTTTCACATTTACTTACAAGTAGTCCTCTCATGTTCCTCTTCCATGTTCATCTTTATGTCTATTTTTGAAGCAACACTTGAAGGTACACAGTAAGCCACCTTGCTGCTCTTTATCAGTTTCCTTCATGAGAAGCTTGCCTTGCTCACCGCATTGGTGCCATGGAGCTCTAAGATTTTTGTATTGCCCTAAAAAACTAGATTCCTTATTTGCTCTTTGTTTAATTCTGTAGATTTTTAACTTGCTGTCAAATTTGAGTATTTTCTATTTGCCTGCCAGTTTATTCTGTGTTTCTGTGATCAGCCTTTTGTTCCTTTAGTCATCACTGGAGGGCTATTTTATTAGTCAAAGACTTTTGTTAGAGTGCTAAAGTATAATTTTCAAAAAGTTAAAAACATGACCCTCATAACAATATAAGATGAATATGTCAAAGTTTTTATTAATGTTAATGAAAGAACCGGTTTGATATTAAACCTGGTTTGAAAGGAATATGAGGAATTGGGGTTTTTCTAGTTTGTCAGTTAAAAAATGCAGAAATAAATTTGCTAGTGAATATATGACTGGTTAATGGTTAATGTGTGCTAAATAAGAGATAGTAATCCTTGCATTACTATCCCTAATGACCAGAAATCATTTGAACTGCTGCTGTTGAAGAATCACTTTCAACAAATACTCTTAGACAAGGACTACTTGCAATGCTTTTAGACATAAATTATATGCATGGCTATCAGTTTTCTAAAAATTAATCTCTAATATTATGGAATTATTAAAACAGTAATGAATGGTACATTTGCTGTCAAAATGATACACACACTAGAAAACCAGATCATCTTCAAGAAAGGTTGGTTACATCCCACACTATATTGAAAATATCACCAATGATGTCTGTGTCTGTTTTGGATAAAACTTTTGGATCAATTTTCATGGCGCGTTTAATTGGCAGAGTGAAATGTGGCTGAAAACTCCTGTATTGTGTAGAAACATGGATGTCATATCAAATTCTTTGTAAATTTAAATCTAGTAAGTACTCTCCTGTTAACCCAGGTCAGGCTTTTTTTGTTTTGTTTTGCCATTTCTGGTTCGCTGGCCTATAGTCTACAATGGTGCTCTTGTATAATATGTAAACTAAGCATTAACTAAGATAAGAACATTTTCCCACCACTCACAGTGGGGAAAAGACCAGGGGACCTTCCTCTGACCAAACTTCATAAGCAAATGACTAAGGTGAAAAAGACCTAGGTTGAATTCTGAGTTTTTTATTTTAGAATTCTTTTGTTTTGGCTTTCCAGAAAGTGTTGACTGATAATTTTCAAACCTTTATATGTGATGTTAGTGTAAGTTTCAAAGAATTTTATAAAACAACCTTGATTTAAAAACTGAAGATTGAATGGAACTAAAAGTAAGTTCTTAACATAAAATTTCTATGATTTGCATAATCTGAAGAAAGTTACCATACAACTACATATACTATGGTGATCTTTCCTATAGCTGAAACAGTAAAGAATCTACCTGCAATGCAGGAAACCTGGTTCAATACCTGGGTTGGGAAGATCCTCTGGAGAAGAGAATGGCAATCCACTCCAGTATTCTTGCCCAGGGAAATCCCATGGAAAGAGGAGCTGGTGGACTACAGTCCCAGGGATTCACAGAGTTGAACATAACTGAGCAACTTACACTACATGTTCTATAAACACACACACACACATGCACACACGCACACAAGCATGTATAAATGCATATAATATAAAAAAATTACCTGAGGTATGCAGATGACACCACCCCTATGGCAGAAAGTGAAGAAGAATGAAAGACCCCCTTGATGAAAGTGAAAGAGGAGAGTGAAAAAGTTGGCTTAAAACTTCACATTCAGAAAACTAAGATCATGGCATCCAACCCCATTAGTTCTAGGCAAATAGATCTGGGGAAACAATGGAAACAGTGAGAGACTTTATTTTTCGGGGGCTCCAAAGTCACTGCAGATGGTGACTGCAGCCATGAAATTAAAACACATTTGCTCCTTGGAAGAAAAGCTATGACCAACCTAGTCAGCATATTAAAAAGCAGAGACATTACTTTACCAAAAAGGTCTGTCTAGTTGAAGCTATGGTTTTTCCAGTAGTCATGTATGGATGTGAGAGTTGAACTATAAAGAAAGCTGAGCACCAAAGAATTGATGCTTTTGAACTGTGGTGTTTGAGAAGACTCTTAAGAGTCCCTTGGACTGCAAGGAGATCCAACCAGTCCATCCTAAAGGAATTCATTGGAAGGACTGATGCAGAAGCTGAAACTCCAGTACTTTGGCCACCTGATGCGAAGAACCGACTCATTGGAAAAGACCTTGATGTTGGGAAAGATTGAAGGCAGGAGGAGAAGGGGATGACAGAGGATGAGATGGTTGGATGGCAACACAAACGCTATGGACATGAGTTTGAGTAAGCTCCAGGAGTTAGTGATGGACAGGGAAGCCTGGTGTGCTACAGACTATGAGGTCACAAAGAATCGGACACAACTGAGCAACTGAACTGAAATGAACTAAATATAAAAATGTTTTTTAACTAGCTTCACCATACTTCCCTGGTTGGTCAGACAGTGAAGCGTCTTCCTGCAATGCAGGAGACCCGGGTTCAATCGCTGAGTCCGGAAGATCCCCTGGAGAAGGAAATGGCAACCCACTCCAGTATTCTTGCCTGGAAAATCCCATGGACAGAGGAGCCTGGTAGGCTACAGTCCATGGGGTCTCAAAGAGTCAAACATAACTAAGCTCCTTTACTTTCTTTTCTTTTCTTTACAGAACAAAAAAGGGACAACTATGGGGGAAAATGAAATTCAAATGATCTTCATTATCAAACCAATTGAAAAAACTGTAGTCAGGATAAAGGATAACAGGTAGAGATTCTGAAACTAAATGAACAAATCCTTTGATTAAAATGCACGTTGAACCAAAGAAAAGGTCCTATTTTATTTAATTCAAACTGTCTAGCCAAGACTTAATATGCATTTTTTCCTAAGTAGAAATATTTGATGACTTTTAATGCTAATAAATGCCAATAATTATTAGAAGATACCATTCTTTATTTTCAATGAAAACCACCTCACCTATATTGTTTTTTAAAGAAGTTATATTTAAATGTTTTGTCAAATGATTGTCTAGCATTGTATTTGCTTTTGCTCTCACCTGCCATCCCGCCCTTCCATTGACAGCTACCATATATGAATATAATACCCTTAAGATTCTATTGCATTTTACTAAAAATTCTGAGCTACAATAAAGCAAATTTAATACTGAGGAAAAAACCAGTAAAACATTATGAACTTGATTAACAGATGTTTATATAACCAAAATACTTACCACATGTAGGTTATAAAGTTTTCCAACTTCTTTATTGATATAATACCATGGACTTCCCTGTTGGCTCAATGGTAAAGAATCCACCTGCCAGTGTAGGAAACACTGATTCTATCCCTGGTTTGGGAAGATCCCCTGGAGAAGGAAATAGTAACCCACTCCAGTACTGTTGCCTGGAAAATCCCATGGACAGAGGATTCTGGTGGGCCAAGTCCATGGGGTCTCAAAGTGCCAGACACAAGTTAGTGACTAAAACAACAAACCCAATACCAATGTTAGAAATAATAATCAAGATTTCTGCCCTCGTTGCTATTAACAAATTTCTTCCTGGTACCCCCTTGAGAAAACTTACATACACTGTTCTCTGCTATGTATATAAAGTACCATGGATTTTATTTGAGCTGCTTATTTAGATTTTTTTCCTTCAGATCACCTTCTGGGACATGAAAGAAGGAACCAGAAAACTTGGGCAGTATCAACTTTAAATGAGGCACACAATTTATTTTCTGTTAGTGGCATGCATATTACGGGGTCATTGTACTTGACACATGACATTTTTTTTTTTCTTACAAATGTCTGTCTCGAGGGACCCTATCATCCTAATAGGTTCTGATGAACACTTTTGTCAATAAAGAAAAGGTATGTATGACAGGATTTTAGTATTTCCAGGTAGCTGAGAAAAATGAGTAAGATAGGAACAGCTTTTCCTTTCCAATCAGTGGTTGAGAGGATAATAGAAAGTGGAGTGTCTGTTATATCAAAATATAACCCAGCTCTGGACTAGACCTTGGCAGTGGGTGGGGGGGTCAGAAAGAGGACAGTACAGGGAGGTGAGTTTTGCTATCAAGCATTCTAATGTAATAAGCCCTACATTTCTGTAAAACCATTGTCTTAGATTCATAAGGAGGAATAGTCCCCATGATGAAAAATGATATATTTGAGAGATATTCTGTTTTTAATCAATTTATCATATTTCCACATTTTTTGCATGTGGAACATTGATTTTGACTTCTGTGGCTTGCATTCTAGAGTTCGTCAAACAGATGGAACAGTGGAGAATTCTAAACAAATGGTTTAAATATTTTGATGTCTTTAACATCATTGTGATAGAAGTTTCTGGACAAAAAACGTAAAGGATATGATTTTCTCACAAATAAATCCATCAGGTGTCCCCTCCCCCCTGTTACCTCTGCACATTTGGCATCTTCCTGATGACTTCAAGATATAGAAGCATTTTATGAAATATTTGAGATGAAACATTTATTGGAAACTTTGGCAAATGACTATGAACAGACATAATGTATTAATAGTAAAAGCTAATAAAACAATATTCAGCCGAAGGTCTGATGCATACCCAGTAGTTTCTTCCCCTACAGTTGGAGTATGAAGAGTGTAGCACACTGGAGGCAGTTACATTTTCAGAATGAAAGGCATTGTAATTCCTGATCCTTTGGCTCCTTCACTTAAAGTCTTGCTCAATTGTAAAATGTAACCTGAGATTTAATAACTAGTGTTATCCTGAGAGGATGCTTAGGGATACATTTAGATTAAAAAATATATATTCACATCTTCTGCATAACTGGCAGATTTTTCTTTCTTGCTCAGGAGAGGACTGACAGCTTACCCACCTTTCTGTATTCCATGGGCATTTGCAGCATAGATCTTTCAGTCATGATATAAAATAGTTCTCCAGACCAACATTTTTTTTTTTTTTTTTTACAAGCTATTACTGAGTTATCTGGGTGTCAGGGATTTGATAAATGCATGTGTAGAAAACCTGAAAATGGGTGTATAAGACCTCTTTGAAATGATCACATCTTCTTCCTCAAAATCTTTGGATCTGCAGCAATCCATATTGTTTCTGCCCCATCTTGGTTGGTGATTCCTTTTCAATCTCACTTATAAAGTCTTCCGGTTCTGCTTGTGCTTTACTAATTTAAAATAAAAAAGATCATTTATTCTTTGAATAGATAATATTTCCACATACTATAAAAAAATAAGGACCCAAAGAATAAATGGGTGAAATAAATAATTGCGTGAGATGTCTCCATTCTTTGTCTACTAGTAATCTAACTTCTTGGCAATTCATTGCAGAGAAGCTCTTTACATTTGAAAGAATCTGTGTATCAGTTTTTCTACTAACAGCATATTCTACATATTATTCGCTTTGATTTTTGCCACTTAAAATATATATTTTAGATACCAGTCCTATAAAACTATCTCATCCTTTGTGGTGACCTCATAGCATCATTTAATATATGTCATTTAGATTCATATGATTATGAATTATGATTATGAATCCTTATGATTATACAGTGGAAGTGAGAAATAGATTTAAGGGATGGATCTGATAGAGTACCTGATGAACTATGGTCGGAGGTTCGTGACATTGTACAGGAGGCAGGGATCAAGACCATCCCCAAGAAAAAGAAATGCAAAAAAGCAAATGGCTGTCTGAGGAGGCCTTACAAATAGCTGTGAAAAGAAGAGAAGCAGAAAGCAAAGGAGAAAAGGAAAGATAAACCCATTCGAATGCAGAGTTCCAAAGAATAGAAAGGAGAGATAAGAAAGCCTCCCTTAGCAATCAAAGCAAAGATATAAAGGAAAACAATAGAATAGCAATGACTAGAGATCTCTTCAAAAAAGTCAGAGATACAAAGGGAACATTTCAAGCAAAGATGGGCTCAATAAAGGACAGAAATGGTATGGACCGAACGGAAGCAGAAGATATTAAGAAGAGGTGGCAAGAATACACAGAAGAACTATACAAAAAATATTTTCATGACCCAGATAATCATGATGGTGTGATCACTCACCTAGAGCCAGACATCCTGGAATGTGAAGTCAAGTGGGCCTTAGGAAGTATCAGTATGAAGAAATCTAGTGGAGGTGATGCAATTCCAGTTGAACTATTTCAAATCCTGAAAGATGATGCTGTGAAAGTGCTGCACTCAATATGTCAGCAAATTTGGAAAACTCAGCAGTGGCCACAGGACTGGAAAAGGTCAGTTTTCTTGCCAATCCCAAAGAAAGGCAATGCTGAAGAATGCTCAAACTACAGCACAATTGCACTCATCTCACACGCTACGAAAGTAATGCTCAAAATTCTCCAAGCCAGGCTTCAGCAATATGTGAATCATGAACTTCCAGATGTTCAAGCTGGTTTTAGAAAAGACAGAGGAACCAGAGATCAAATTGCCAACATCTGCTGGATCATCAAAAAAGCAAGAGAGTTCCAGAAAAACATCTATTTCTGCTTTATTGACTATGCCAAAGCCTTTGACTGTGTGGCTCACAATAAACTGTGGAAAATTCTGAAAGAGATGGGAATGCCAGACCACCTGACCTGCCTCTTGAGAAACCTGTATGCAGGTCAGGAACCAACAGTTAGAACTGGACATGGAACAACAGACTGTTTCCAAATAGGAAAAGGAGTACGTCAAGGCTGTATATTATCACCCTGTTTATTTAACATATATGCAGAGTGCATCATGAGAAATGCTGGGCTGGAGGAAGCACAAGCTGGAATCAAGATTGCTGGGAGAAATATCAATAACCTCAGATATGCAGATGATACCACCCTTATGGCAGAAAATGAAGAACTAAAGAGCCTCTTGATGAAAGTGAAAGAGGAGAGTGAAAAAGTTGACTTAAAACTCAACATTCAGAAAACTAAGATCATGGCATCCGGTCTCATCACTTCATGGCAAATAGATGGGGAAACAGTGGCTGACTTTATTTTGGGGGGCTCCAAAAGCACTACAGATGGTGACTGCAGCCATGAAATTAAAAGATGCTTACTCCTTGGAAGGAAAGTTATGACCAACCTAGATAGCATATTCAAAAGCAGAGACATTACTTTGCCAACAAAGGTCCATCTAGTCGAGGCTATGGTTTTTCCAGTGATCATGTATGGATGTGAGAGTTGGACTGTGAAGAAAGCTGAGCGCCAAAGAATTGATGCTTTTGAACTGTGGTGTTGGAGAAGACTCTCGAGAGTCCCTTGGACTGCAAGGAGATCCAACCAGTCCATCCTAAAGGAGATCAGTCCTGGGTGTTCATTGGAAGGACTGATGTTGAAGCTGAAACTCCAATACTTTGGCCACCTGATGTGAAGAGCTCACTTATTTGAAAAGACCCTGATATTGGGAAATATTGAAGGCAGGAGGAGAAGGGGACGACAGAGGATGAGATGGTTAGATTTTATCAGCGACTCATTGGACACGAGTTTGGGTAGACTCCAGCCTTTGGTGATGGACAGGGAGGCCTGGCGTGCTGCAGTTCATGGTGTCACAGAGTCAGACACGACTGAATGACTGAACTGATAGATTCATATTTAACCTGTTTCTTTCTTTCTTCTTCTTTTTTTTTTTTTTTAGCAAAAGTCCTGCATTATATATCTTTCTGCAGACTTCTTTATGTTCTTGTATAATTAAGTTCACATAATAAATTTTAGGAGTAGAACTTCTGAACCAAAGAATATGTACATTTTTAACTTAAATAGATGAATTTCCAAATTGCCCCTTAGAGACTAGAGTAACAGAAACTCCCACAAACAATAAATGAGAAGTTTTCTGGTATTAATCGATAGTTTTTTATAATATTGATTAGCTTTTTCTATAGCTACAACTTTCTCCTTCCCCTTCCTTCTACCACCATACTATATTTTGGTGGTAAAATTTCCCTTCACTTACATACTACCATCACAATATATTTATTGGCTCTTGAATCACATCTGTATCTTCCAATATACTTATGTTTTATTACTTGATTAACTTTAAATTTTAAGTCTATCACTTATACTGAAAATACAAATAAATTAGCACAAATAAAGTATCCCTTCTCTTTGACTTCTGACTTCATTCTATTATTCCAACATTGTCAGAATTCAAAATATTTCTGTTCAGTAGCCTAAAGCCTTAGCCAATTTTTTGCTTAAGTCACTTTCACTAAACAACAACAACAACAAAGAATTTATTGGTTTTGGCTTCAAATCTAGGTGCTTCTGGATCCAAACATTACTATCAGTCATCAACTTTCCCCTTCCCTGGGGTTAATGTTCCTTGTGGTAACTTCATTTTCTGATTGTGTCTCAGCTTATTGTGGCAGAATTTCCAGGCTGATGGTGTAGGAGTTTAGCAGTTGTATGGATTCATATTTCAATCTTGTTGGATTCATTGGATTAGGGTCCTATTCCTAAACCACATATTGTATTAAATGCCTTCATTTGCTGCATCTGGGTCATATGTATTACCTTATGCAAGAGCATAGTATCAGGCACACAGAATCCACATGGACTAAGAGTAGGGGAGGAATGGTATTTTTAATGCAAAGTTATAATTGTTGTTTTGTTCAGTTGCCCAGTCATGTCCATCTCTTTGTGACCCTTGGAATGACCCCATGCATGCCAGGCCTCCCTGTCCCTCACCATCTGCCAAAGTTTGCCCAAGTTCATGTCCATCGCATCAGTGATGCCATCCAGCCATCTCATTCTCTGACACCCTCTTCTCCATCTGCCCTCAGTCTTTCCCAGAATCAGGGACTTTTCCAATGAGTCAGCTGTTTGTATTAGGTGACCAAAATACTGGAGCTTCAGCTTCAGCATGAGTCCTTCCAATGTGTATTCAGGGTTCATTTCCCTTAAAATTAACTGGTTTGATCTCCTTGCTGCCCAAGGGACTCTCAGGAGTCTTCTCTAGCACCACAGTTTGAAGACATCATTTCTTTGGCGTTCTGCCTTCTGTATGAACCAGCTCTCATAAGCATACATGATGACTGGGAAGACCATAGCCTTAACTACAGAGACCTTTGTTGGGAGAGAAATGTCTCTGCTTTTCAACACAAGGTCTAGGTTTGTCATCGCTTTCCTGCCAAGACGCAATCATCTTCTGATTTCATGGCTGCAGTCACCTTCCATAGTGATTTGAGAGCCCAAGAAGAGGAAATCTGTCACTACTTCCACACTTTCCCCTTCTATTTGCCGTGAAGTAATGGGCAAGATGCCATGATCTTAGTTTTTTTTTTAATATTTAGTTTTAAGCCAGCTGTTTAACTCTCCTCCTTCACCCTCATCAAGAGGTTCTGTAGTTCCTCTTCACTTTTTTCCATTACAGTGGTATCAACCTCATATCTGAGATTGTTTATGTTTTCCCCGCCTATCTTGATTCCAGCTTGTAACTCATCCACCTTGGCATTTCTCATGATGTGCTCAGTGTATAGGTTAAATAAACAAAGTGACAGCAGACAGCCCAGTCAAAATCCTTTCTCAATCCTGAACCAATCAATTTTTTCATACAGGGTTATAACTGTTGCTTCTTGACCCTCATTCAGGTTTATTAGGAGACGGGTAAGATGGTCTGGTATTCCCATCTCCTTAAGAGCTTTCCACAGTTTGTTATGATTCACACAGTCAAAGGCTTTAGTATAGTTGATGAAACAGAGGTAGATGCTTTTTCTGGAATTCCCTTGATTTCTCTATGATCCAGTGAATGTTGGCGATTTGATCTCTGCTTCCTCTGCCTTATCTAAACCCAGGTTGGACATCTGGGAATTCTTCAGCATAATGCTGAAGCCTAGCATGCAAGATTTTAAGCATGACTTTACTAGCATGTGAGATGAGTGCAATTGTCTGATGATCAGCACATTATTTAGTACTACCCTTCTTGGGAATTAGGATCAGGATTGATTTTTTTCCAGTCCTGTGGCCACTGCTGGGTCTTCCAGATTTGCTGACATATTGAGTGCAACACTTTGACAGCATCAACTTAGGGTTTTGGACAGCTCTGCTGGAATGCTATCACATCCACCAGCTTTTTTTGTCAGCAGTGCTTCCTGAGGCCCACTAGACTTCACATTCCAGAATGTCTGGCTCTGGGTGACTGCCCACACCATCATAGTTATCCAGTTCATTAATATATTTTTGTACAGTTCTTCCTTGTATTCTTTCCATCCACTGGAGGAAGGAATGGCAAACTACCCCAGTATACTTGCCATGAGAACCTCATGAGCCGTATAAAATACAAAATTATAATTATTGCCTGATAAAGGATAGGATGGTTGGTAGGTATCTGCAAATGTCTAGAACACTGTTTTTCTCAGATTTCAGAGTGTGCACACTTGCATTCACAGGGTCAGTGAGGCTTTAGCTTATTCGTTCCACTAAATTTATTGCCACCAATCTACCTAGTTTCTCTCTATGAAAATTTTATTTCATTTTCCTTTCAATCATCTCTGCAATGTTTTATTCAACAAACATTTACTGATCATCCACTATGAACTAAGATTTGAGCTTAGTGCTGAGGATACATAAGCAAAGACAAAAGCAATCTGTCTTCCCTATGGAGTTTATAATCTAAATGGGTAGACAGATGGTTATTGAATAAATGTAAAATCACAATGGCTGATGTGTTTTACAAATTGTGGATGTAGAGATCAATGGTGTTATGAGACTGTAACATGAAATCTGACTTATGAGGTCAGGGAAACAGTGAATGCATTTTCATTTGAAAGAACACTAAGAATTAAGAATATATTGCAATAGGAGAAATCACATGCCAAAGTCCTTTAGCAGTTATCTGCTGATTGCAACTCCAGGGAGGTGGGAGGTAAAGAGGAGACGAGAAGTGAGAAGGAGAGACAAGGTGGAAAAGGGGACACCTACCATACTCTCAGAAAAGATGAAGCATTTATGTGATGATTGGTGTTGAAGATAGTGATGTTGAAGGTATCCAGACCATCCTTATAGCCTTCAGTGAGGAAGGGTTTCATAGGAAAGATCATTGCGGCTTACAAGTATCCATTTCAGTTCTATACATCCTTAAACTACATCTGGAATTCTTGCTAATTTTGAATATGGACACTTTTTTTTTAAGAGTCAGCTGAATATGTTCTACTCTAAATGTTTTAGAGTCACTTAAAATTTATATATAAGTTGTTTTGCATAATATAAGTCTTGGGACTTAAAGAAATGCTTGTCATCTTTGAATAACTGAAAGATTATGGATAGACTAGTCTGTTGGCTACAAGACTCAGAAGCAGAGTTACTGAGTAGAAGCATCATGCTAAGTTGCTTCAGTCGTGTACGACTCTGTGTGACCCCATAGACGGCAGCCCACCAGGCTCCCCCGTCCCTGGGATTCTCCAGGCAAGAACACTGGAGTGGGTTGCCATCTCCTTCTCCAATGCATGAAAAGTGAAAGTGAAGTGGCCCAGTCGTGTCCGACTCTTCGCGACCCCATGGACTGCAGCTCATCAGGCTCCTCTGTCCATAGGATTTTCCAGGCAAGAGTACTGGAGTGGGGTGCCATTGCCTTCTCCGAGAAGCTTCATGGAGTACTGTTATTGTTTAGTCAGTAAGTCCTGTTCGACTCTTTTGTGACCCCATGGACTGTAACCCACCAGGCTCCTCTGTCCATGGGATTTTCCAGGCAAGAATACTGGAGTGGGTTGCCATTTCCTTCTCATGGAGTATAGTTTAGTCCTTATAGAAAAACAAAATAGAAAAGACAAATAAGAGCAAAAAAACAAACAAAAACATTTTGCCATTGACTTAAAGACTTAAAATGGAATTGATTGATTCAGAATGAATTTCCCATCAATGAAGGGAAATACTATGGTAAACAGTCATTTCCGGGGATATCTTATTTGCGTTTTTATATGTGGTCATGAAGAGGGAAATGTTAATACAACAGATGATAGTTGACTCAGATAACCTTCAAGGATACCTGCTTTCTGGATTCCATGAACCTAACTTCTGTTGCTACCCTCGTTCAGTTCTTGGCCACTTAAACATCACCACTTTTTTTTTTTTTTTTTTGTCTGCAGGAAGCCTAGGCAGTTCTTTCGCCTGAGGCTTAAGATCTGAATGAGCTGGATGTTGCTCTTTTACTTTTTTCAAAATGGAAAATATGTTTTTGGTTTGTAAATGCACTTAGAAGCACAGCAATGGGCACTGAAATTATTATTTTTTAAATGAAATAAAAATAGAGCTGACAGCTAAAGAACTTTCACAGCAGTTATTATGATGTGTTATTATTAGCAGCAGCATGTGGTGACATTTTAGGCTCTAAATTCGCAGAAATACTTCCTGGATCATAGATATTCCAGATGCTAAGGGGAAGGAAACAGAAATGCTGGTGTCTGGCTTCACATGAGAGAATTTAAAAACCAAATGAAATAAGAAGGCGGATAATTTTGTACTAGAGAGTAGAGACTGATTTATCTCTATCCCTAGACATTGAAGGGTTAATTCTCAGACTTTCCTACACATGTAAATATCTGCCACCAAGAACAAAATATTCTGAGGAATATATTTGACTCTTTAAGCATATGAAATCTGTCATATTATTAGTGACTTAACAGCAGACTATATCGTGTTTCATGGATTTAGTCAGCATGAGCCCTCTAAAACACAGCTGAACAGAGTGAAAATCTAACATGATGTGGCCTCATTTCCAACGAGAAAAGGCTTCTGTATGCATATAAGCTTTCAGACTTTCCTGAAGAGGTTTCCTGCTTTTAGTAGTAAATTTCTCATAGCAGAAATTGGATGTTGACATTCTATACGTGGACTTAAGACAGCGAAGTGTATTCATTAGAAATGTGGCTTTGGAATCAGTGAGCTGCTTCCATGGCTCTGCTCATCACTAGATGTGTACTCCTAGGAAGTTAATTCTTCTCTTCAAACCTTTCTTTCCTCATCTGTAATACGTGATAATAGTGGTCCCTACCTCTTGGGATGTATTTAGTTTTATTATATAAGGTCAAATCAAGTCTTTCGGTCTATGTATGGCAATGTCACACAATTGGCAAGTCAGGAAACCAAAACTCATACCATACCAGGCCCTTAAATCACAGGGAGCAGTGCATAGTCTGAGTCTGATTGTGTACCTCTCGAATTTGAACTCTGGCTCCACCAGTAACTTATTTTGCTACTAAGGCATGTTTGTATTCTTAGTATAGAAGCTGACTCAGAGTCTTCAATGTGTTATTTATTTTTATTTTACAAATGTTAACCTACCAGTGCTATTCAGGATGGATTATGAAACCCTTTAAAGAAGTTGAATGAAAGGAAATTCATTGTATCAGATGGGAATTTGTTTGGCTTTTACAGAAATTCTCACAAACAGTGACTTAAACAGTTAGGGTGTTTACTTTTTGTCACAAAATGAAGATTTGCATATAGGGGTCAAGGGGTCATGCAGTAGCTTCATGATGTCATTAGGGGCTTGAGATCTATCCTGGCATCCTCAGCCTGGGGTTGTGCCCCTCTGTGGTGACAAGTTTGTTGCTCCACCTTCCTATTCAGGTACCAGGCAGGAGGTAGAAGGGTAAAGAAAAAAAAGGCACATGCTGTTTCTGACATCCATGTAAATCCTGAAAAGCAACTTATTTTTACTTCTCATTGGTCAAAACCCTTTAGATTATCCTCTATCAGGAGTCTGGGAAACAGTTTTAGTGAATACAGTGTTACCACTATTAAATGAAATTTTTGTTGTTAGTATGGATAATATAGAAGAGACAAATGGACATTGGGACAATGCAATCTCAGACAAAGTATAGAAAAATGGATTTGATGCTAAACTGCCTACTCACACACTCATTGTTAGATTTAATTCTTAAAATCCTTTAGTAGCCGTAAATAGTCCTATTTGCAGATGATAGTAAAGGTTAGTATGTCCCAATGCTGTGAATAGATACAGTCTGTATTTGTCTGGTTCCAAGTTCTATGAAGGGCCTCCCAGATGGCGCTAGTGTTAAAGAACCTGCCTGCCAATGCAGGAGACATAAGAGGTGCGGGTTCACTCCCTGGGTTGAGAAGATCCCCTGGATGAGGGTGTGGAAACCCACTCCAGTGTTCATGGAGAATCTCAGGGACAGAGGAGCCTGGCGGGCTACAGTCATAGGGTCACAAAGAATCATATACAACTGAAGCGACTTAGTACGCACACACAAGTTCTTTGCACGCTGTGATCTGTGCACTGTACCACCAGTGTTTCCATTGGGATGCTGTCTCTGATTGGTAGCAGATCATTGGATTCCTGGCTTTAATCCTCATCATTTATATCTTCTCAAAAATGGCAGGTATATGGTTAACTGCGCTTCTGCTGCTGAACTGAAATATAAGTATGTGTACATCGTAAAAGGTGGTTATATCGTGGGGCAGGGTTATCCTGTGAACAGAGCAATTAACTCAGATGTAGGAAAGCTAGGGTCTTATGCTTTGTTTCATCTCTGCTGACAATGGTAGTTAACTTTTCAGGTCCTGAACTATTCTCATTTGTGAGACGGAAAAGGTGATCTGACCCTCATATCTGACCCTGTTCTTGTAAAGATAAAATTAGACAATAGATGTGAAAGTACTTTTCGGAAGTTTAAGTGCTTGCTAGACAAATACAGGGAATTATTATTATTGATCTAGAGCCCAGAGTGGCAGTCTGCTTGATCCTCTATCAGAGGCTTAATTGAACAGTTTCAGTGCAGCCATCTAAGCTGACAGCATTTGAAGACTGATTCTCCTCTCTGACAAAGCCCAAGATGTAGACAAAAGCATTCTCTTCTCTCTGGTGCTTGCCTGTGAGGGTGTTTTCGGCACCTTCTAGAAAATAAATGTAAACCTCAGTCTTTAAAATGAGATATCCACTCCTCACAGACCCATTGAAGATTATTTGTGTGAAGAGTGTCTGAGACACAATTTTCTTTTTATATTTCTTCTAAATAAAATAAAATATGATTTAATTTACTGTGGCAACAAGAATTTATTTATTAAGTGGTTACTACATCTCAGACATTATACTTGTGCCTGGGGACACAGCAGGAAACAAGAAAAATATGGTTCCTACCTTCATGGATTTTCTAATCTATCATGGAAGAATAATATTAGACAGTAAATTAAACATTTCATGTTTCATTAGGCACCTCAGTATGTCACAAATCAGTACAAAATGGTGTAAGGAGGTATAAGAAAGAAGCACAATGGAAACTTTCTTTGTACATTGAATGCTTACACACACACACACACACACACACACACACACCTTTTAACACTCATGAGAAATGTACCCTAAGAATTCTTAATTTTATAAATCCATAAAGTCAATTTCAAAATGTGATTTTTATCTCAAATTCAGAAAAGTATGCATAAAAAATTCAACTGACCAATAAGAACCTTACTGATTTTAGAAAAACAGTACTGAAAAAATTCATAAAACTGTAATGATAAAGTCTTTGTAAGGTTATATCATTATATTATTAACATTGATAAAAACTTTGGAACCTGAAAATAGAAAGGAATTACATGAATATGATGCATGCCTAAGTGTGTAGCTATGTATCATGCTGGTAATAAATAGACAAAGGGAATATAAAGTTAGGTCATCACAGAGAAGCAGGGACCTTTGACCTTCCTCTTGAGGTTATCTTCCTTTAAGCTGAACACTTGCTTTGGCTAGTTACTCTATACTTGTACAAAATATTTCAGATCTGAAGGCAAAGCTTCCAAATCAGTGTCATCAAATGAAGATGCCTCTTTTATTTGACAAAAACTATCACTAACAATTCTTAAATGAATTTTTTATCCAGTTAATAATAGTTTGTTATTGTTGTTCAGTTGCTCAGTAGTGTCCAACTCTTTGTGACCCCATGGAGCAGTACATCAGGGTTCATGTCTTTCACCATCTCCTGTAACATGCTCAAACTCACATCCATTGAATGATACCATCCAACCATCTCATCCTCTGTCGTCCCCTTCTCCTCCAGCCTTCTATCTTTCCCAGCATCAGGGTCTTTTCCATGAGTCAGTTCTTTGCAACAGGTGGTCAAAGTATTGGAGCTTCAGCTTCAGCATGAGTACTTCCAAAGAATATTCAGGATTGATTTCTTTAGGATTGACTGGTTTGATCTCCTTGCAGTCTTGAGAGTCTTCTCCAACACCACATTTCAAAGGCATCAATTCTTTGTCACTCAGCCTTCTCACATCCATACATATCGACTGGAAAAAACCATAGCTTTCACTATGCAGACCTTTGTTGACAATGTAATGTCTTTGCTTTTTAATAGGCTGTCTAGGTTGGTCATAGCTTTCCTTACAAGGAGGAAGTTTATTTAATTTCATGACTGTAGTCACTGTCTGCAGTGATTTTGGAGCCCCCACAAATAAAATATGTGACTGATTCCATTGTTTCTCCATCTATTAGCCATGAAGTGAGGGGACTGGATGCCCTGATCTTCGATTTTTGAATGTTGAGTTTTAAGCCAGCTTTTTCATTCTCCTCTTTCACCTTTATCAAGAGGCTCTTCAGTTCCTCTTTGCTTTCTGCCTTAATGATGGAGTCATATGCATATCTGAGGTTATTGATATTTCTTCTGGCAATCTTGATTCCAGCTTTTGCTTCATCCAGTCCAGTATTTCGCATATTGTACTCTGCATTCATTTCAGTTCAGTCGCTCAGTTGTGTCTGACTCTTTACAACCCCATGGACTACAGCATGCCAGGCTTCCTGTCTATCACCAACTACTGGAGCTTACTTAAACAAATGTCCATCGAGTCAGTGATGCCATCCAAAAATCTCATCTTTGTCATCCCCTTTTCCTCCCACTTTCAATCTTTCCCAGCATCAGGAGCTTTTCTAATGAGTCTGTTCTTTACATCAGGTGGCCAAAGTACTGGAGTTTCAGATTCTGTATCAGTCCTTCCAATGCATATTCAGGACTGATTTTCTTTAGGATGGACTGGTTGGATCTCTTTCCAGTCCAAGGGACTCTCAAGAGTCTTCTCCAACACCACAGTTCAAAAGCATCATTTCTTCAGCACTCAGCTTTCTTTATCGTCCAGCTCTCACATCCATATATGACTATTGGAAAAACAATACCTTTGACAAGATGGACCTTTGCTGGAAAAGTAATATCTCTTCTTTTAATATGCTGTCTAGGCTGGTCATAACTTTTCTTCCAAGGAGTAAACATCTTTTAATTTCATGGCTGCAGTCACCATCTGCAGTGATTTTGAAGCCCAAGGAAACAAAGTCTGCCCTGTTTCCATTGTTTCCCCATCTATTTGCCATGAAATGTGGGACCAGGTGCCATAATCTTAGTTTTTTGAATGTTGAGGTATAAGCCAACTTTTTCACTCTCCTCTTTCATTTTCATCAACAGACTTTTTAGTTCTTCTTCGCTTTCTGCTATAAGGGTGGTTTTCTCTGTATATCTAATGTTATTGATATTTCTTTTGGCAATCTTCTTCCAGCCCAACATTTTTCAAGAAGTACTCTGCATATAAGTTAAATAAGCAGGGTGACAATATACAGCCTTGACGTACTCCTTTCCTATCTTGGAACCAGTGTGTTGTTCTATGTCCAGTTCTAACTGTTGCTTTTTAACCTGCATACAGATATCTCAGGAGGCAGGTCAGGTGGTCTTGTATTCCCATCACTTTAAGAATTTCCCACAGTTTGTTGTGATTCATACAGTTAAAGGCTTTGGCATAGTCAATAAAGCAGTTCAGTTCAGTTCAGTTGCTCAGTCATGTCCCACTCTTTGCGACCCCATGAACCGCAGCAGCCAGGCATCCCTGTCCATCACCAACTGCTGGAGTCTACCCAAACCCATGTCCACTGAGTCTGTGATGCCATCCAAACATCTCATCCTCTATTGTCCCTTTCTCCTCCTGCTTTCAATCTCTACCAGCATCAGGGTCTTTTCAAATGAGTCAGCTCTTCACATCAGGTGGCCAAAATATTGGAGTTTCAGCTTCAACATCAATCCTTCCAATGAACACCCAGGACTGATCTCCTTTAGGATGGACTGGTTGGATCGCCTTGCAATCCAAGGGACTCTCAAGAGTCTTCTCCAACACCACAGTTCAAAAGCAACAATTCTTCAGTGCTCAGCTTTCTTTATAGTCCAATTCTCACATCCATACATGACTACTGGAGAAACCATAGCCTTGATCAGACAGATCTTTGTTGGCAAAGTAATGTCTCTGCTTTTTAATATTCTGTCTAGATTGGTCATAACTTTCCTTCCCAGGAGTAAGTGTCTTTTAATTTCATGGCTGCAATCACCATCTGCAGTGATTTTGGAGCCCCCAAAAATAAATTCTGACACTGTTTCCGCTGTTTCCCCGTCTATTTCCCATGAAGTGATGGGACCAGATGCCATGATCTTCATTTTCTGAATGTTGAGCTTTAAGCCAACTTTTTCACTCTCCACTTTCACTTTCATCAAGAGGCTTTTTAGTTCCTCTTCACTTTCTGCCATAAGGATGGTGTCATCTGCAAATCTGAGGTTACTGATATTTCTCCCGGCAATCTTGATTCTAGCTTGTGCTTCTTCCAGCCCAGCGTTCCTCATGATGTACTCTGCATATAAGTTCAATAAACAGGGTGACAATATACAGCTTTGATGTACTCCTGTTTTTCCATGTCCAGTTCTAACTGTTGCTTCTTGACCTGCATATAGGTTTCTCAAGACGCAAGTCAGGTGGTGTGGCGTTCCCATCTCTTTCAGAGTTTGCCACAGTTTATTGTGATCCACAGAGTCAAAGGCTTTGGCATAGTCAATAAAGCAGAAATAGATGTCTTTCTGGAACTCTCTTGCTTTTTCGATGATCCAGCAGATGTTGGCAATTTGATCTCTGGTTCCTCTGCCTTTTCTAAAACCTGCTTGAACATCTGGAAGTTCACAGTTCATGTTTTGCTGATGACTGGCTTGGAGAATTTTGAGCATTAATTTCCTGGTGTATGAGATGAGTGCAATTGTGTGGTAGTTTGAGCATTCTTTGGTATTGCCTTTCTTTGGGATTGGCATGAAAATTGACCTTTTCCAGTCCTGTGGCCACTGCTGAGTTTTCCAAATTTGCTGACATATTGAGTGCAGCTCTTTTACAGCATCATCTTTCAGGAGTTTAAATAGCTCAACTGGAATTCCATCACCTCTGCTAGCTTTGTTCATAGTGATACTTCCTAAGGCCCACTTGACTTCACATTCCAGGATGTCTGGGTCTAGGTGAGTGTGAGTGATCACACCATTGTGATTATCTGGCTTGTGAAGATCTTTTTTGTACAGTTCTTCTGTGTGTTCTTTCCACCTCTTCTTAATATCTTCTGCTTCAGTTCAGTCCATACCATTTCTGTCCTTTATTGAGCCCATCTTTGCCTGAAATGTTCCCTTGGTATGTCTAATTATCTTGAAGAGATCTCTAGTCTTTCCCATCCTATTGTTTTCCTCTATTTCTTTGCATTGATCCCTGAGGAAGGCTTTCTTATCTCTCCTTGCTATTCTTTGGAACTCTGCATTCAAATGGATATATCTTTTTTCCTCTGCTTTTCACCTCTCTCCTTTTTACAGCTATTTGCAAGACCTCCTCAGGCAGCCATTTTACTTTTTTGCATTTCTTTTTCTTGGGGATGGTCTTAATCCCTGTCTCCTGTACCGTGTCATGAACCTCTGTCCATAGTTCATCAGGCACCCTGTCTATCAGATCTAGGCCCTTAAATCTATTTCTCACTTTCACTGTATAGTCATAAGGAATTTGATTTAGGTCATACCTGAATGGTCTAGTGGTTTTCCCTACTTTCTTCAATTTAAGTCTGAATTTGGCAATATGGAGTTCATGATCTGAGCCACAGTCAGCTCCTGGTCTTGTTTTTGCTGACTGTGTAGAGCTTCTCCATCTTTCACTGAAAGGAATATAACCAATCTGGTTTTGGTGTTGACTATCTAGTGATGTCCATGTGCACAGTCTTCTCTTGTGTTATTGGAGGGGGTTTTTGCTATGATCAGTGCATTCTCTTGGCAGAACTCTATTAACCTTTGCCCTGCTTCACTTTGTAGTCCAAGGCCAAATTTTTCTCTTACTCCAGGTATTTCTTGACTTCCTACTTTTTTGTTCCCATCCCCTATAATGAAAAGGACATCTTTTTGTGGTGTTAGTTCTAGGTCTTTTAGGTCTTCATAGAACTGTTCGGCTTCTTCAGCATTCCTGGTTGGGGCATAGACTTGGATTACTGTGATATTGAAGCATGTGCCTTGGAAATGAACAGAGATCATTCTGTCATTTTTGAGATTGCATCCAAGTACTGCCTTTTGGACTCTTTTGTTGACTATGATGGCTACTCCATGTCTTCTAAGGGATTCTTGCCCACAGTAGTAGATATAATGGTCATCTGAGTTAAATTCACCCATTCCAGTCCATTTTAGTTTACTGATTCCTAGAATGCAGTGTTCACTCTTGCCTTCTCCTGTTGGATCACTTCCAATTTACCTTAATTCTTGGACCTAACATTCCAGGTTCCTATGCAATATTGCTCTTTACAGCATCAGACCTTGCTTCTATCACCAGTCACATCCACAACTTGGTGTGTTTTTTGCTTTGGCTCCATCCCTTCATTCTTTCTTGAGTTATTTCTCCACTGATCTCCAGGAGCATATTGTGCACCTACTGACCTGGGGAGTTCATCTTTCAGTATCCTATCTTTTTGTCTTTTCATGCTTTTCATGGGGTTTTCAAGGCAAGAATACTGAAGTGGTTTGCAAATCCCTTCTTCAGTGGACCACATTCTGTCAGACCTCTCCAGCATGACCTGCCTGTCTTGGGTGGCTCCATATGACATGGCTTCATTTCATTGAGTTAGACAAGGCTGTGGTCCGTGTGATCTGATTGGCTCGTTGTCTGTAATTGCCCTGTCTCTGCACCTAGTATCTTACTTGGGTTTCTCTTACCTTGGATGTGGGGTATCTCTTCAGGGCTGCTCCAGCAAAGCGCAGCTGCTGCTCCTTACTTTGGGTGAGGAGTAGCTCCTCTCAACTGCAGCCCCTGACCTTGGATGAGGGGTAGCTCCTGTGCCCTCGCAGCTGCAGCTCTAAATCCATCTTGAACATCCACCACTTCTAATCCTCCACTTCTAAATCCATCTTAAACATGTGGAAGTTCTTGGTTCATGTACTGTTGAAGCCTAGCTTGGAGGATTTTGATCATGACCTGGCTAACATGTGAAAAGAGTGCAAATTTGTGGTAGTTTGAACAAAATTTTGGCATTGCCCTTCTTTGGTATTGGAATGAATAATGACCTTCTCCAGTTGTGACAACTGCTCAGTTTAACGTCTCTTCTAAATGTTAATCCATATATATATATATTATGTATCTCTCTTTTTTAGCCCAGGCCTAATGGTAAATTTTACCTATTATTCTACCTTGATATTTTAAAATATAGAAGTTTTATTTCAAGAGATCAATTATAGTATATTATATATGAAAACATGGGTATAATTATATAGAAAAGACCTTAGAATGATTCGCAGCCTACCCTTAGATATCTTGAGTGTGGCCTCCATCCACTGACCCCATCCATGCCAAGAGTGGGGGTTTCTGACTTAAGTTTGAGGACTAATTCTACAAACAGCATTGAGGCCTTCATGTTAACTCCCGATATGGGTCATGTTTATATGATAATGTGATGAAAACCCTTATATGATTATGTATATGATGTTCTAATTGAAAACTTTATTGCATGTAATAAATTTTTGATTCTTTATCAAGATGAACATTTCATGAAATGGTATGAGAAAGGGTTCATCAAGTTATATCCCATAGGCCAAAGCTGGCTCATTGCTTATTTGTGTAAATAAAGTTTTATGGGAACACAGTCATGTTCATTTGTTTATAGCTGCTTTCCTACTGTGATGGCAGTTTTAATTGTAACAAAGACTATCTGTCCCACAAAGTTGAAAATATTTACAATAGATCCCTTTACAGAGAAAAGTTTATTTACTCCTGATGTAAGATATGTACCATCTCTTATTTTTCTGGGCCCAGTAAAATAAATGAATTGCATTGTTGACTTTGATCTCTAATAGATACTGCTTGGGACCTTGGAGTTGTACAGTCCCATGTTTGGATTCCGGACCCCCTGTTTACAATTTGTAGGATATTTATTCTATTGTTCACCAGTTGAAAGCTTTTATTTCCTCTCATATTAAGTGAGCTCAAAATACCTATCTCACAAGGATGTGGTGAGGACTATATAAAAACATGTTCAAGCACAGTGCATGGCATATGCAAGAACATAATTTTTACAATATTTTGCAGTGTAAAGAAAATTAATACCATCAGGGTATTAAGAACTTGAGAATGAAAACAGAGCTTAAAATTAAGGTCAGAATTAGGTGAGTGTTTAGGTGGGTCACCAAAACTTCGGGTAGCTGGAGAGAATACAGAACTGCTGGGTCATTGATACTATCATCTAGTCTCAGCATCTCTGAAAGTGATTCACCTTCCTTCAGATTGGAACTAGATACCTGAAGAGATACCCCATGTCCAAGGTAAGAGAAACCCAAGTAAGACGCTAGGTGCAGGGACAGGCAATCACAGACAACTAGCCAGTCGGATCACACGGACCACAGCCTTGTCTAACTCAATAATTCACAATTTCTTGATAAAATAGAGGAATAGATTTTTCTTCTCTTTAAAAGACTGAATGGTAAATAGTGTCTGGAGTAGTGGGGATATGCAGAATCTTCCCTCTCTTCTTAGGGTACATAATCAACCTGATTATGTTTATTCTGTTAGCAATAAGTGTAGAAACATTCAAAACTGGCTTAGCTGTGGTCTCAGCATTGATTTCAAAACATGGATATAAGAGCAGTAAAGTGCAGTTTTCCTCTGACACATAGATGCTCCTTCCATCAACTGTTGCCTTTATATGCCCATATTCCATGGTGGATTTGGTCACTTTTATATACAACAATTCATATTTTTCTCATATAAAAGAAGACTTAAGGTTTCCCTGAAATCTTCCTTCATTTAAGTAATCTGGGAGAGATTTCTTTACAGTGCCTCAAATCTTCTAGAATAAGCAATAATGGTATCAATTCATTCTTTCTTTGCTGGTTATAGTATATGAAATATTTAAAGGTTATTTATACAGTCCTACTGTCTGACTCTAATGCCGTAAAATGTGTTTTGATGATGATAAATTCCATGGCTTGTTCTTTAGACATCACAGTCAATAGCATAACAATCCTTATGAATCATGTCAAAGCTTTGTTGGCTGATCCTGTAATAGGTGGACATTTGTCTCACAATAATATTGCTGAAATATATTAGCAATAATTTGTTACCACATGGTAAATGTATTAATTTGTATCACATCCGATAAATGTGTATGAAAGGAGATTAAGATGAATATGGATGCTGGCATTAACATTTGGTGATTTTTTTTGTTTGTTTACAAGACACTTTTGTGTCTATTTTCACCATCTCTTAATTTTCTGGACTCAAGGACACCTAGAAAATTCCCATACGTTCACCATGATCCTGAATAGCAGATGCTTAGTGCTGATAAACAGGATCACTGTTGCCTTGCCATTTATTACTGGGGAGTATGATGAATATGCAGGGCCATTTGCACTGAGCTTTGAATCTGCTTGGTCTATTCATGATGTAAAGAAGCATCTGCTTCCCTAAGTCACCCAAACAAATTCCAAAAATGAAAGGTGAAAATATCCAAAAGTTGTTGGATTTTATTTTTCTAAAATTTACTAGTGCTCCACATCAAGGAGATTTAAGAGCAATTGCTTGTGAGAGAAATGATAGATGAAAACTGAAAGCAATGACCAAACATCACTTATGTAAAGAAAATAACTTGTTTTTCCTCTTCCTAAGAGAGGCAAAAAAGTTATTGTACCAGGTTTCTGAGTAGATATTTAACAAGTTCTTAAGGAAAATTTCTGCAACCTTGACATAGGCCATAATGTCTTTTAATTATGGTGATTAAAACAAACAGTACCCCAGACTGTTTTCTTCACATACAGACTTTTTAACCTTTTCATTCAAAAAAATACCCAACTCTTATTTCACCCCTGGTCTCACCTCTCCTTCTCCTCCTTTTTCCAAAACAACTAGATTTCTTTATATGCAGTATGAAGACACCTATTTGAAAGGGTTAGAACAGTGATTTTTAGAAACTTAGTATGTGTATATGTGTGCGTATACTGCAAAGACTATCACAAGAGGAATTAAACTTGGACAATATAGCCTTTAATGAATATATCTGAGTTTAAAGTATTGAGGGATAAATTTTGACTTCGTATATGATTGATATTTCTATGTCAGAAATATCGAACTTTGGAATGGATTGTCTTAGTGAAATATTGAACTTTCAGTGATTGGAGATATTAAAGCATAAATGCATAACCACTTAGAAGGCATTTTTGAGACTTAAGAACAGATCTGAGTATCATCTGAGATACGTTTCAGCTTTGATTTTTATGATATCTACAATGTATATTCACAATGTGCATGCACGTGTACAGAGGTGTACTTGTGTGGTAGGCAGGACTATGGATATTCGTGATTACCCAATTTTGTGGAATGTTCTAATGTTGGACTTTCAGTGATTACCTTGTTAGAACCAAATGATGGGGCTTACTTTGCAGTAGTTTCTAATGAAAAAATAATCATTATTCTTAACTGTCTTGAAAAGAAGTTAATTTCAGGCAGGAAGAAACAGGGAGAAGTGACTACAGGAACAAATGTCTCCATCCTTGTAAACAAGAAGGAGCATTGAGCCTAGAATCTGAAGCATGAATAAGCCTTGACTGGTTCTGGGTTTACGGTTGAACTGCCTCTGGAAGATTTATACAGAAATATGGTCTGCAATAAATAAATATAAAATGAATATTTATCTGAAGATAGGTGGGTCAAAAAAGTCTTCCCAGAGGAAATAATATCTAAACCCTGTAAAGGGTTAGGGTTAGGGTTAGGGTGTGTAAAGGGAATTCTAGGAAGAAGGATAATCATGTATAAATGGAGACTAAAATATAGTTTTTCTTTTTTTCCAATGGAGAGATGAAATAAGACTGGGAAGAAACACTGGCATCAGGTATTAAGTGGTTAGAATATGTAAGTTGTGTTAAAGAATTTGGAGTTTATCCAAGAGAAATGGGAAGGCTTTTTAGGATTTTAAGCAGGGGAGTGAAATAACCATATAGACATTTAAAAAAATTCCTACAGGCTATGCTTTAGAGAATGGATTAGAACAGGGCCAGACTTGAAATAGACCACTTGGAAGGCTGTCTCAGTCATCTGTACTGTCAATGTAAGACCTCTGTCACCAGTTTTCCAATCATTCATTTCCAATTCCTGAGCATCCAGCCTAACCTTAGCCACCAGCCATAAATCACTGTATATGTGTCTTTTGCTGTCTTTCTTTTCAGGTAAAAATGAACACCTGTGTGCCTGCTTAAAGGTCTGTCCTTTGGGAGCATTCCTTTCTCTGTTGTCCTCCTGGGTTTCCCAAAGACTGAGGATGTTGTGTTGTAGTTGTGCAGACTTCCAGCATATCATACAATATCATCTATAAACCTGGGTCCCAAATGTTTCTTCTTTAAGTCAACTGGGCATAAAGAACTCCACATGAGGCCATAGGGGGAAGTTGAGGGAGAATAGGCAGTAAGTATAGGTAAGCACTGTGAATCTGGTTCATTGGTTCATGCGATTTACTTGTGTCTTCAGGACTAGCTTGAGCCTGATCTCTTACATACCCTTCCCACTTGATGTTGGAGTGATCCTTTCCCCACCTAAATTCATATCTTAGGGTGCAGAGGGTTGTTCAGATGGCACTCTTTCAACATCTATCCATACCTTGAGCTAAACCTGCATCAACATTTTTAGGTATTTGTTGCAGCACAATCTCCACTTCTTGGTTTCATTTGTTGGCTTGGTGATCCCAGACTGCTATAACAATATGCCATATACTGGAAGGCTTGAACAACAGACCTTTATTTCTAACAGTTTGGGAGACTAGTTAGTCCAATATCAAGGAGCCAGCAGATTTGGTTACTGGTAAGAGCCATTTTCCTGGCTGGAAGGTGGCCATCTTTTCTCTGTGTCCCCATAAAGTAGAGAGAGGGAGCTTTGGTGTCTCTTCCTCTTCTTTTACGTACATTAATCCTGTCTTGTGGGCTCTTCCCTTGTGACCTCACCTAAACCTAATTACCTCCCAAAGGACCTACCCTCTTAGTACTATCAGACTGGGGGCTAGGACTGCGACATATGAACTTGAGGGGGCCACAGACATCAAATTCATAATAACATGTTACTGTTAAGGAGTCTGGATATTATCTAAAGAAAATGTGGAGTTAGTTTACTATTTTATCAGGCCAGTGAAATAATCGTATTTGTATTTTCAAAAGCTCACAAAGGCTGTGTTTTATACAAAGGATTAAAATGGGCAAAACTGAGGACAGGAACACCTCTTGCTGATTAAGATAATAATTTAACTAAGAAATGCATTTTATGTAGACTAGGATAATGGCCATAAAGAAAAAAATTGTATAAGCTTTAGAGATGTCAAGGAGGTCAGTGCAACAGGTCTTTGTTATAGTTCAAGGTTTGAGAAATTGAGAGCTATTAATATATTTTATTGAAATTTGGGTCACATCGTTGGGAACTAAACTGTCACCCCTGAAAGGAAATCTATAGGTTGTTTTAGGTTCATGTAATGGTTGAAGTCCTTTCAGGGTATCTGCATGGAAATGTCAGATATATTGTTGGATATTTAGGAGAATCTAGAGAGAAAGTAATTCATCACTCAGGTTTCATAATGGCCATGCTTGAAACACGTAAATAAGCAATAGGGTTTTTAAATTTATTGTATAGTCATTTGTTTATTTAAGACACATTATACTAAAATGACACAAAGGAAGAGACTATTTAACATTTGTTAGCCTCAGTTTTTCTTCATTTTTCATCATTTTAACAGTGAGGGAAAAACTGAAGCTAATAGATACAATATAGCATATCAACATCTAACAGAATTTAGTGGAGACAGAACTTAAACTCACTTCTTCATGTTGCCCTGACAAAGTCCTAGCAGAAATACCTTGTTTTAGGACCTCAGGCTCATCATATATAAAAGAAAGGAAACCTCTCCCTTCTAATTCAAGAGTCTATAAGTTGATGGTTAGATAATCTTTGTTCTTGTGCAGCCTAAACTTCATCATACCAGGACAGCAATGTTCATAGGCAATTTAGTTTCAACTGTAGGCCCAACCTACAGGATAAATTTGAAATTAATTTTACTTATGAAGGTTTGAAGGGGAAGGATGACCAGTGTCTCAGTATAACATCAGACTATTTGAGGGAACCACTGCACAATTAGGGTAAGATCCCCTCATTTTACTCTCCATAGAAGACAAAGAATGTTTTACACTTAAAATGAAAGTCTGAACTTTTTAAAAGGATCTGAGATTTTCCTTGAAAGGATGAACATTTATGTACACAGATTATATTTAGAAGCACAAATGACAAGTGCTTATTAAGCAATATTATCTGGTACTCTAATGATTGTCTCCTCCCTTAGGAAATCTCGTCTTACATTATGTGAGGAAATAAATTGACCTGAAAATGAAGATTCCAAAAACAAAATAATCACCAACATGCATATTTTGGTCTTTGGTGTCTACTTTCATTCCCAAAGGACCCCTTAGCAGTATCTGATATTCCTAAAATTTAATACTTTTATGCTTGATTTAGGATAAATCTGCTATTATGACCTTGTTTTGAATGGCCTGGTGATTTTGACTGGCCTGTTCTTTGGCTCAGTAGTCAATGGGGTAGAATGTATATTTAAGTCTATTAAACGAGGGCACAAACCATCACTTGAAAGAGCTTAATGTTTGCACTCATGAGTTTATCTGCCCTGTCAAACCAGTGGAAGAGATTTTATAAAATACTTCTCTTTTGGAGATAGGACCTTAAAAAATTGATTGCCTCTTTGTTGAAGATATTTCCCCACTGGTCTAATAGAATCAATGTTAAACATAATGCTAGAAAGGAATGTGAATTTACCCCTCTCTTTTGAAAAAATACACGGATTATTTCACTTGTTTATTATTTCCATGTGACCTCAACTGGAAAACTTCAGTTGAATTTAAAGTAGTATTAGACAATAAAATATCAGTGGATAGGTGTTCTAGACTGTGGTAGATGGGCCTGTGGGCAATGGGCATGTGGTAGATGGTAGATGGAAGATGCAAAAAGACCTCTTCAAAAATCAACCCAAGGTAATTCTCTTGAGAGGACTAGAACATTATGGAAAGTGTACTAGAGATTTGATGATTTTTTTAAACAAAAATTTGACTGCATCAGGTGGCATGGAGGATCTTAGTTCTCTGACCACAGATTGAACCCAGCCCCCCTGTAGTGGAAGTGTGGAGTCTTAACCACTGGAGTGCCAGGGAATTCTCTGGTAGTAGGTAGGAATGGAATGAAAGGAAGAAAATATTTTGCTACTCTTATTATGACTTTAATTTTAGCTCCACAGAGGTGAGGCTACCTAATGCACAAGATTCATAAACTACCAACTCAGTCTTTACATTTGATTCAAAGACTAAAATAGCACTTTATTCTTAGAAATAAATAAATATACAAAGTAATAGTAAACATTAAATATATTCCACAGAAAAAAAAAGACAACATTTTAAATCGCTGATCTAGTTCTAGTTCTGGGAATGTATATCACTAAAATAAAACTTAAAATATGAGAGAATAGCTAAAAGAATGAGATGAACTCCATTTGGAATGAAATAAAAACCATTTAATTGAATGTCTCCTTTGAAAACATCCACAGAGGAATAAGCTGAAATAAAGCCAGAAATACCAGGAGAACAATAAGAGAATGCAAAACAACTAAACAGAGATTTGGCAGGATAGAAAATGAAGAAGTCATAACTACACACAGTGGACTTCCTCATTCACTGGCCCTCAGATTGCTTTTGACACTCCTGTAGAATGGCAAATATAAAGCCAGGCAGATGGGGCACTTTCAGTGGATACTGATAGAAAAATCCTATAATGGGAAATTCTTTCAGATGGCTGAAAGAAAATGGTACAATAATTTGGTCAACTGAAGAAGCAGTAGAGAGATATTTAGCAATAGATATTGTAACAGGAAAAGACTCCTAAACAAACACATGCCCATTGCTTTCACTGGTCCAGGATATTCTGGATTAAGTTGGAAGAGTTTACTAGTGACCCTCATACTTTCTGAAAGTGCATGTACTATTGTGAAGGTAATAAAATATTATCTCAGAATCAATAAATACCACTTTCTAATAACATAATATGATAAACACTAAGATATAATTAAAAAGGCCAAGTCTCAATATCATAACTCTAATTTTGAATGACAGCTTTGGAAAAAATGTAGCTTTTTGCTCAAACTGTCTTATCAAATATTTGCCCAACAGAAATATCCCATACGAAAAATAAAATTTGCCTTGCAGTATTTTATGTTTCATCTCACATGAATGATAAAGTAATTGGCTGGCTTTATAGTAGAAAACTTATAGGAAAATTATTTTTCTGATCTATTTCTGTATTTATTGAAGTGGTATCCATGGACTTTCATCCATCCTGGACTTTCTCTATTAGTTCTGACACTTTGATCCAGAAGTAAAATACTTTCTGCTATTCACTAAAAGGAGTCATGCTCATTGTTTTGACTAGGCTTATGTGTAACTTTATACTGAAGAACTATCATAAGATTACCATAAAATTAATCACAATTTCAAGAATATTCAAGATTACTGAGCAAAATAAAAGAATTGTGAGTCCAATTATTAGTCCATTGTCAGACCTGAATGGAGGTTAAGAAGACTAGATACTCTGAGCTTGAGTTGGGAAGAGGGAAATCTCATGTTGACACTTGGAGATCAACAATAAGTTTGATCAGAAAAAAAGATACTAGGTCAAATTAACTGTTTATAAATTAGTTATTAATGTTGGAGGATAATTTCTGTGGAGGTTTAGTAATTTTTTTCTTCTGCTGCCTAGAAGACTCAGCTAATACATGTTGAACCTCTTAATATTTATTTTAACTACTTAAATATGGTACTGTTAAAGTTTGGAAGAGTGTTTAAGGTGGAATGTATATAATGATGGACCTTAGGATACATTCCCTAAAATGATTTGGAAGAAATCTTGGTATTGTTCATATGGATTAATGAGATTGATGATTTGGTTTGAAGGTTATGACTTTTTGTGTTAGCAAATTCTAAGTTTTGAATTTTACTCATGACTTTATTCCATGCCCAGTAGAAACATTACAAGATGGCATGTAAAGAGGAGAGACAATTAGATTCCAGTTTCTCACTTGTAGCTCTTTTGATCTCTTTTATGAGTTTGATCTCAACTTTAGTATATCTTGTTGGCTTCCCATTTCCTTTTTCTTCAAGTAATTCTACTTTCCCTTTTCTCCATACTCTGTATTCCAGTTCGTCTCCAGCTTATTGATGTACTCTTAGGTTTTCTCAACTCTGTAACAATGAGCTATTAATTCAAATTTCTTATTTCACTCTTAGATTAAATTGAAGGAGGCCAGTTATTTCTGGAAATAAGTATTACCTCCCTGGCAACTTGGGAAGTCAAATGTTGATGAATTTCTACAGTTCTTTAGAAAGAATTTCACTCTTGTGTCAGAGATGAAATTTCTATACAATCCATTGAATATACAATGGAGAAAAACCTGGTTATGGGTCAGAAAATGGTGGTGATGGAGAAGCAAAAGATGACAGTGAATAGGGTGACTTGGTAGATCATGCAGAAGTTACAAATTGAAAGAGAGCTTTTGTGGGCGGGAAGTTAGATTTGTACATATAGTTATCAAAACACTTTTGATTCAGTGAGTACTAATTAGAGCTAGTTGGCATCTCTTAGGTAATGTAACCACACCAAAAAAGCAGTCTTGATAGCAGAGAGTTTCTAATAAAGGACCTCCAGTATCTTTTACTTGTAGGTAAAAGTTTTAATTATAAAACTGTTTGAAAGAAAAGCAATTCACATTTCTTTTAGGGGGGACTGTGGACCATTATTACCACAGTACTATCCACAATTTATTTTTTACAATGAATTTTCACCATGAACTTTTAAGACAGGGAATTAAAATAAATGGCCTTTCATAGGAGCTCATTTAGGTCTCTCTATTGTGAATCTAACATAAATGCCTTCAAATAACTCTCTGCTTGTGTGTATGTGTGTGTACTTGTGTATGTGTGTGTGTGTGTGTGTCTGTGTGTACAGCAAAAATGTTATGGACTCTAAGAGAGTTATTACCCAAAAACTGTATTTGGGAGTCTCTATAAATTTATTTTAAAATATTCAGCTATACCATGGTCTAGCACTCTTCAATAAATAAGCATGGAGGGAAAAAAAAAATCTCTTCAAATAGCACCTATGAAATATTTGACATGACAACTGTTTGAATTTCCATACTGTGTTCACAGTCTACTCATTATTCTGTGGTGCTTTTTCGGCTAATCACTTATTATTGTGCAAGGTGAGCACAGTTAACCTCTTTAAAGAACTCTGATCCAATATTGAATCACTTTCATAAAGATTCTTGGAGCACAGGATCAGTTTGGCTCAATATCACAAAACCCTGGCGTGGTTATTGTCAAAATAGTCACTATTTTTAATCAGATAAATTGATTAAGACCCAGTTAGATATGCATAAAGGAAGTTAGGACCTGGGAAATCCCTTGCAGATGAATTAGATTTTACTTGAAAGGGAGCTTAGGGTTCAGTTTCTTGGTGAAAAGAAGGGATCTGGAAAGGGCTTTGGGTAGCTCCAAAGTTTGTAAACAGTTTAAGACTGGGCTCAAGCATAAAGGGACAAAGTAGAAATCCAGTTACCAGAAATGAAGTGAAAAGGTAGAGCCTTAGTTGCATCATCACAGAAGAAAATGTTCTGCCTTCAGATCTAAAGCACCCATTTCCTGTGGGAGTATCAGGAAATGATGTAGATTCCAAATCTCATATGCACTGAATTGGAGGTTCCTCAGTTCCTCCTGACTGACAGCAAATGGGTTCCATGTTGTGGAATACTTAGTCTAAAAGTCAAACTCTGGAATTCTAACTCAAGGAAAGGAAGGAATGGGGGACAAAGTTCCTGGCATATTTTGAGAATTCTGAGTGATAGCTGACCCACTAGACAAGATTTAAACTTGAATTTATTTAATTTGGCCTCTCTGGGTCTTCATTACTGCACGGACCTTCTCCTAGTTGTGGTGGGTAGGGGCTGCTGCTAGCTGCTGTGTGTGGGCTTCTCTTTATGCTGGCTTCTCTTGTTGCAGAGCACAAGCGCTAGGGTGTGTGGGCTTCAGACGTTGAGACACATGGGCTTGGTAATTGCAGCTCGTGGACTCTAGCCAACAGGCTAGAGTTGTGTATCCTGCTGCCTATTCTCTTTGCCACTAACAGGCTCAGTAGTTGTGGTACATGGGCTTAGTTGCTCCTCAATGTGGAATCTTCCCAGACCAGGGATGGACCCCATGACTCCTGCATTGGCAGGTGGATTCTTTACCACTGGGCCACCAGGGAAGCCCTGGAGAAGATTTCTTAACTTTTAAAGTCAAAGTTGTGTAATTCATTTCCATGCTGTTTTGATGCCTAATAAGTTCTATTACTGTATGCCAAACCTGACTAATTAATGACAGAAAATACTTATCTTACACTTTCCATTTCCTAATAGTTTTCTGTATAATTATCCAAGGCTAGGTTAGATTTTTGAATATGAACCACATTTAAAAAGAAAAAGCAGGGGTGAAAATAGACAGGTACTCTAGAATTATTAGACAGCATTTTAAAAGTCAGGCTTTTTCATATATAGTTTTCAATACTGATAAAAAAATACATAGTTAAACCAATGTATGAACTGACTATTGATATTTCTTGAGAGACCAAAAATATTAGAAATATTCTATTGGAATTTACTGGAAATTATTTCTATTGGAAATAATTTTCAATTATTCCTGACTGTTCAATTTGAAGGAAAAATACATGAATTAAACTTACATTAAATTTATTTCATAATTACATACATTAAATTTATTTCATACATTAAATTACATACATTAAATTTATTTCAAATTTAGTCAGATTGTTTCAACATCAACTCCTTAAATTTATAAGTTCATTTCTATACTGAAAGTTTTTACTACAATCACATCCTGCTGGTTTGTTTCGTAGGTCATTATTTAACATTATAGAACATTTCTCAGATGTCCTCTTTAACAAAACTATGAAAAAACACCCATGAATTTGTCACCTTTAGTCTCATAACAAGTGGCTTATGTAAAGACATCCTGCTTTGATGTACACCCTCATCTCGGTATAGTAGATATAACATTGTTTAGTACAGGGAAATAGGACAGACTAAGACCAACTCTGATTGAGAGAGTAGACAACACGATACACATTTTTGTCTTTTTAAAAATAGTGTCTAGTTTTAATTATGTCTGGCTTCCCTGGTGGCTCAGATTGCAAAGAATCTGCTTGCAATGCGGGAGACCCAGGTTCAGTCCCTGAGTGGAGAAGATCCCTTGGAAAATGAAATAGCTACCCACTCCAATATTCTTGCCAGGGAAACCCCATGGACAGAGGAGCCTGCTCTCTACAGTCCATGGGGTTGTAAAGAGAATAGGCAGCAGGATACACATTTTTGTCTTTTTAAAAATAGTGTCTAATTTTATTTATATCTTACTGCAACTGCCTCCTATAATGGAGGTGTGGGTAGCCAATATGGTATATAATATTGATACATTTACAGTTCAAAGCAGACGTTGGTATACAAATAAACATATGTGGGTTACCAGAATTTCAGCAACATTTAAAGACCTTGGGTTGGATGAACTCTCCTGTGGAGTTAATGTAATATATTTTAGAAGATACCAGAAGACTAAATGCTAACACTTTCAATTAATTCAGATTCAGGATAGTGGAGAATAACAACCAGAAGAACCCAAGAAAGGGGAGCCAGGGAGGTAAGATGAGAACCAAGAGAACAAAATTGTTCCAAAATCAAGAAAAGGAAAAGTTTAATAAGTATCACCAAAGCTTAAATAAATAAGAATTTACATTCTAAAGAGCAGTTTTGGTTGGAGTGGTAATAAATCCTGATTGCATTGCATTCAAGAGAGGAGGAGACATGAAGGGCAGATAACTATATTGAAGGGTTTAGCTGTTAAGAAGAGAGAGCTGTTAAGAAGAGAGAGATGTGAGAAAGACTTGGGTCAAGGGAAAGCTATATTTCTTAGATAAAGATTGCTTGCAGTATGTATGCCATTCAAAGCCTTTTTAACATGAGTTATATATTAAACTGAATTAGGAATAATAAAAGTGTTCAGCCAGGAGTATTATGTGTGTTCTTTTCTCTGAAGTAAAAAAGATGACAACTAAACCTCTCCAGGAAGGGAGCGCACTGTATAGGCTATTCATTATTAATGTTTTCAGTAGAGTTTTTATTTTTGCAGCAAAAGTAAGGATTTTGGAGTTAGGAAGACCCAAGTTCAAATCTATACATTCAAGGTTTAAATTTTTGAATTATTTCTATAGAGGCTGGTTACAAGTATAGACACGGAGTCACCTTCAACCTGTGAGATGATAGTAATTGATGGATCTTTTTCCTTTCATTGTTTGATGTCTGTTCTTAATGAAATAACATCTTAAAAATTCTAAGATTTAAAAAAGTTGATTTTAAAAGTTCTAAATGTCCGATAAGCACTCAGTTTAGTTCAGTTCAGTCACTCAGTCGTGTCCAACTCTTTGCAACCCCATGAATCGCAGCGCGCCAGGCCTCCCTGTCCATCACCAACTCCCAGAGTTCACTCAGATTCACGTCCATCGAGTCGGTGATGCCATCCAGCCATCTCATCCTCTGTAGTCCCCTTCTCCTCCTGTCCCCAATCCCTCCCAGCATCAGAGTCTTTTCCAATGAGTCAACTTTTTGCATTAGGCAGCCAAAGTACTGGAGTTTCAGCTTTAGCATCATTCCCTCCAAAGAAATCCCAGGGCTGATCTCCTTCAGAATGGACTGGTTAACCTGCTTGCAGTCCAAGGGACTCTCAAGAGTCTTCTCCAACACCACAGTTCAAAAGCATCAATTCTTCGGCGCTCAGCTTTCTTCACAGTCCAACTCTCACATCCATACATGACCAGTGGAAAAACCATAGCCTTGATTAGATGGACCTTTGTTGGCAAAGTAATGTCTCTGCTTTTGAATATGCTATCTAGGTTGGTCATAACTTTCCTTCCAAGGAGTAAGCGTCTTTTAATTTCATGGCTGCAGTCACCATCTGCAGTGATTTTGGAGCCCAAGAAAATAAAGTCAGCCACTGTTTCCACTGTTTCCCCATCTATTTCCCATGAAGTGATGGGACCAGATGCCATAAACTTGGTTTTCTGAATGTTGAGTTTTAAGCCAACCTTTTCACTCTCCACTTTCACTTTCATCAAGAGGCTTTTAGTTCCTCTTCACTTTCTGCCATAAGGGTGGTGTCATCTGCATATCTGAGGTGATTGATATTTCTCCCGGCAATCTTGATTCCAGCTTGTGCTTCTTCCAGCCCAGTGTTTCTCATGATGTACTCTGCATATATGTTAAATAAGCAGGGTGACAGTATACAGCCTTGACGTACTCCTTTTCCTATCTGGAACAAGTCTGTTGTTCCATGTCCAGTTCTAACTCTTGCTTCCTGACCTGCATACAAATTTCTCAAGAGGCAGATCAGGTGGTCTGGTATTCCCATCTCTTTCAGGATTTTCCACAGTTTATTGTGATCCACACAGTCAAAAGCTTTGGCATAGTCAATAAAGCAGAAATAGATGTTTTTCAGGAACTCGCTTGCTTTTTCGATGATCCAGTAATTTGGTCTCTGGTTCCTCTGCCTTTGTGCTGAGAACCACTTACCACGTTCAACCAAACATATGAAATTTCGACTAGTCAAGATAGTTTTGGAAGCTGCTTACTGATACAGAATCCAGGCTAAGGATATTCAAGAAATTCAGTGTAACAGATAAAGAGCCTTAGACATCATTTTATAAGTATGTTAGTATTCAATGTATGCAAGAAAGAAGAATCCTCCTAAAGACATTATTCCTCCTGTAGACATTATATTCTGGGCTTCCCAGGTGGTTCAGTGGGTAAAGAATCTGCCTGCAATCTTTGGGAGATCCCCTGGAGAAGGGCATGGCAACTCCCTCCAGTATTCATGCTTGGAGAATTCTGTGGACAGAGGAGTTTAGTGGGCTACAGTCCATTGAATTGCAAAGAGTCAGACATGACTGAAGTGACTGAACACAGAGGCATTATATTCTAAAGAAACAGTGATTATTAGTCTGTTTTTTTGCCATCCAACATGGACACTTCCTGCTTATGTTCCAAGGATTTGTTTACAGTCTGAGTCTAGGTAAGAGATGATTCTGCCTCTACCCATGAAAATTGTCAAAGACCAGACATTTGTTCTGTCAAGACTCATAGAAGCTAGGGGCACATCAATGAAAAATTGCATCAGGAAAGTTCAACAGACTAGGAAGATTTTATTCAATACTATAGAAAAAGAGGAAAAAAGTGAAAATGCTCTGTCGTGTCCAACTCTTTGTGACCCCGTGGACTGACCAGGTTTCTCTGTCCATGGGATTTTCCAGGCAAGAATACTGGAGTGGGTTGCCATTTCCTTCTCCAGGAGATCTTCCCAACCCAGGGTCTTCTGCATTGTAGGCAGATGCTTTACCATCTGAGCCACCAGGGAAGTCCAGAAATAAAGGAAAGAGATTAAACTCAAGACTCCTGAAATGAAAGATGGGATAAGCTAGTAAACTTACTAGAGGATGTTACTGGGGAGCGGGTCAATTAACAAATATAATTAGATCATTTGTGTTTGCTAATTGGCCCTTATCTCATCAAAAGTAGACTTCTACCTTTCCATAAAGACTAGGAGATAGAGATGCTATCTTCTTTGATGATGATATTTCAAAGAGATGGTTCTCAAGTCCTTGAAAAAGACATTTCTGAGTTGTAAAACTGGCAAGGGGCTGAGAAGATTTACATCTCAAAGAGGCAGAGAATTTACAATTGCAATTTTCTAAAGTAAATTCTTTAAGAAAAGGGATATCAGGGCCTTCTAGTCAGGAAGAAACCTATCTAAAGTTTAGTCAAACTGAAGGAAATTTTAAGGCTATGTTTCTTGGTCTGAAGAAGGCAGGTAATAAAGGTAATAAAGTCAATCCGCTACTACTCTTGGGACCTTTAGAATTTACCCTGGTCTTAGTATCTGGAGTCTAGTGCCCACTGGGATGGGTGGAGGTACTGTTGGAGTTGAGATTCCAGCAGACTTATTAGACAATGCTGTCTGATGGCGGCAGCACTAATAACATCTTTTCCATAGCTAAACTCTCCCCATGACTATATTTATGGCTTCTTTTATGAGCCTGGTTTGCCATATTCTTGATTTAATGAACACTCCAATAGCTTGAATAAAATGGTCTTTCTGCTCAGTTAACCAGAATTTATTTTTTCTTTTGTTTGCAATGAAGCATATTTACTGATTGCTCTTTAATGTCTTTTTGGATACATTTTGCGCATTTTTCACTGGATGTTATTTCTTTTATGCCTCTAGGAAGAATTTTATTTACTCCTCTTTGGCACTCCACTGTCACCATCATCACTACGAATTCATTCTTATATTGCCTGGAAAAGTAACAACAGTTCCACATACCATAGCTTTCCCTCAGAAGAGTATTCTATGCCAAAGCAAAAGAAAACTAATTAAAGCTCTCATCATAACTAAAACAACTGGGAACATCACGTTCAGCATAACTGAGGATGCAGGGTATCTGCCAAAAATGTGAATTCAATTTTTTTTTATTCATGTATAGATATAAAAATGTGAAGAATACAAATGTAATTGTTCAGTACATCATCCTCTTGTATTTATGTAATTGTTCATTATGCATTATTACAATATTCTCCAATATTCTATTTTTCCTCTTTCCTTCCTCCCCCTGTCTTTCCTTCGAAATAAATATTTCTTCAACATCATTCATGTTACCAGTATAGTGTGAGATACTATAGGAATATTTGAAATGTAGAAAATTACTTATTGACTAAACTATAGTAAGGAGTTTTTTGTGGTGCTTGCAGCAGTGAAAACTTACAGGAATGAAGGGAAACTACTCCATGGTATAAAATAAGGAGTGTCCTTGGGACTTCCGACAGTCCAGAGGTTAGAAAAACATCATGCTTCTACTGTAAGGTACCGGGGTTCCATCCCTGGTCAGGGACCTAAGATTCCACATGCCATGTGGCACAGCCAGAATAAAAAGGAACATCCTGAGGACAAGGGCATCTGTGCTTTGGAGTCAGTTTTATAGACTGTATTTCTGTTAGCATATGTATACTTGTCATCTTTCTTAACATCATTTAGAAGGTATCATTTCCCCTGTTTTTACCAGGCACTACCTTCCTTCAGAGGCTGTTTGCATACATTATATATGTATCAAGGTCAGAGGGTAAAAAGAATGAATTGACTTGATTTCAGTTATTTCTCTGCTTCTTATTATTTGAGAAGTTCTTTAAAGTTTTCCTTATTTTCCCATATCTGCCGATTTTGTTATCTTTTTTTTAAATATTTTATTTTTTAACTTTACAATATTGTATTGGTTTTGCCATATATCAACATGAATCCGCCACAGGTATACACGTGTTCCCCATCCTGAACCCTCCTCCCTTATCTTAAATCCAGCTTTAACTCTAAAATGATAAAGAAGTATGAGTCTCTTATTTCAAATGTTGTATTTAATGAGTATGACCAGGCAGCCAAATAAATTAATAAAACTTTACTGAAGATTATAGTTATTCTATATGAAATTTGAAAATGGTTTCTCAAATCAAATAAAATGCAAAGGTAATTATAAATTTTCTTGCCTTGAAAAAGCCTTGGCTAAAATAAGAGGCTGATGAGAAAACTACTGATCATTAATTATAGGAATGAGAAGAGGTTTCAGGAAAGAATAACTGAGATGACTAAGCAAGGTTGTGCAGACTTCATTTTTAGTTGACCTGTATTGAGTTTCTCTTTTTGTCTCTGTCAAAATATATTGACTTCATTAACTTCTCTAGTCCATTTCTACATTGGGATCCTGGACCTCCAGAGTTATTGAGGAAACATGTGGGTAGAGAATGAAATATGTATTAAATTCAGGAAACATAGCTTTTGTTTTCTGTTGTAAAATATATGTTTGTGTGTTTTTTAAGGAGGTTGGTACTTAGGATAGCAACTATTTTGGTGCCAGAAGACTTTCCTATGTTTCTTGGATTTTGTATCTGTGAAATGTATAACATGATATTTTTATGAATCCTAGTGACCACTGAATAGTTAGAAAGAGGAAGGAGGAAGCCATGAAAGGATTTAATAACCATCAGATAGAGAATCCAACTTTCAGATTTGAACGTGCAATAGCACATGTGGTGGTGATGACTCAACTTAAACCTGCTCTTAAAGGGACTCAAACCCAAGGTAGGCTCTTGACTGAGTCTAACAAAGACAAAATATCCCCAGTTATTAAAAATATGCTTTTATTCAGGATGTTAAAATAGGAATTGTGTTCATTCATGAGGAACATGTCAAAGAGAGAGAAAACTTTAGGTTTTAAGAGGCAGATAAACGAGTAGTTTTGAAGCATGGAGAGAGAAGGGATGCGTGGCTCGTTTTGGATATTATATATATGAGGGCAGAGTGGTCCATTATATTATGTAGTTAGATATTTCTTGGATCTCGGCTTCCCTAACTCAGTGGTAAAGAATCTGCCTGCCAGTGCAAAAGGTGTGGGTTTGATGCCTGGATTGGGAAGATTCCCTGGAGAAGGAAATGGCAACCCAATCCAATATTCTTGCCTGGAAATTCCATGGACAGAGGAGTCTGGTTGGGCTGTGGGGTCACAGAGTTGGACATGACTTAACAACTAAACAGTAATAATATTTCTTGGAACACAAAAATGTATGTGGAGACAGGGGTAGATTTCTTAACGTACTTTGCTACTTTCTGGGAACTCAGGGCTTAGATAAACTTCAGCACTGTCAGTTGGTTTCATGTTACACCAGAAAAGAAGGGATTCAGATTTAGAGATGGGGCTATTTGGTTTTTAATTTCTCATTTTGATAAGGTTTTTATTGGCTCTGTTCTTTCCCTGTATCTTAAGAGGGAGCACTACCCAAAAATTGAGTTTGACTCTTGGTGGACATCAAGCCAAAAGACTAAAAGATGATGCTGTTAAAGTGCTGAAATCAATGTGCCAGCAAGTTTGGAAAACTCAGCAGTGGCTACAGGACTGGAAAAGGTCAGTTTTAATTCAAATCCCAAAGAAGGAAAATGCCAAAAAATGTTCAAACTACTCACAATGCACTCATTTCACATGTGAGCAAAGTAATGCTCAAATTCTCCAAGCTTGGCTTCAACAGTACATGAACTGAGAACTTCCAGATGTTCAAGCTGGATTTAGAAAAGGCAGAGGAACCAGAGATCAAATTGCCAACATCTGTCGGAACTTCGAAAAAGCAAGAGTACCAGAAAAACATCTACTTCTGCTTTATTGACTACGCTAAAGCCTTTGACTGTGTGGATCACAACAAATTGTGGAAAATTCTAAAAGAAATGGAAATACCAGACCAGCTCACCTGCCTCTTGAGAAACCTGTTTGCAGGTCTAGAAGCAGCAGTTAGAACCAGACATGGAAAAATGGACTGATTCTAAATTGGGAAAGGAGTACGTCAAGGCTGTATATTGTTACCCTGCTTATTTAACTTCTATGCAGATTACATCATGCAAAATGCCAGGCTGGATGAGGCACAAACTGGAATCAAGATTCCTGGGAGAAATATAAATAACTTCAGATAGGCAGATGACACCACCCTAATGGCAGAAAGTGAAGAGGAACTAAAGAGCCTCTTGATGAAGATGAAAGAGGAGAGTGAAAAACTGGCTTAAAACTCAACATTCAAAAAACTAAGATCATGGCATCTGGTCCCATCACTTCATGGTAAACAGATGGGAAAACAGTGGAAACAGTGAGTGAGAGACTTTATTTTCTTGGGCTCAAAAATCACTGCAGATGGTGACTGCAGCCATGAAATTCAAAAACACTTGTTCCTCAGGAGAAAAGCTATGACCAATCTAGACAGCCTATTAAAAAGCAAAGACATTACTTTGGTGACAAAGGTCTGTATAGTCAAAGCTATGGTTTTTCCATTAGTAATGTATGGATGTGAGAGTTGGACCATTAAGAAAGCTGAACACCAAAGAACTGATGCTTTTGAACTGTGGTGTTGGAGAAGACTCTTGAGAGTCTCTTGGACTGGAAGGAGATCAAACTAGTCAATCCTAGAGGAGATCAGTCCTGAATATTCATTGGAAGGACTGATGCTGAAACTGAAGCTCCAATACTTTGGCCACCTGATGCAAAGAACTGACTTACTGGAAAAGATCCTGATGCTGGAAAGAATGAAGGCATGAGGAAAAGGGGATGACAGAGGATGAGGTGGTTGGATGGCATCGCTGACTTGACAGACGTGAGTTTGAGTAAGCTCCAGAAGTTGGTGATGGACAGGGAAGCCTGGTGTGCTGCAGTCCACGGGGTTGCAAAGAGTCAGACATGACTGCATGACTGAACTGAACTGAGGTAATTTGGAGTCAACTTCATCAACTTTTTTCCATCTGGCCTGAGATCTGCATAGTTGTGGACAGCAGATCACTTTTACCTGGTGGGGGTTTCAATATCTGCCAAACGCCTCAAAGATATTGTTATGCATATCTTTTGAGGGGCCATCAGGACACTGAAGGAAGGCTGCACTTTTTTTTCTTGACTGTTTCCCCCTTGTCTCCGTATCCCCTTCGTTCCCTGATTAGCAACTGCTTGATCCTGCCCTTTGGAACAGGGAATGGTCTTGGAGGCTGAATGAAGCCTGTTTCCTACACTGAAGATTTAGGGACAGAGAAAGGCTTTTGTGCCTTGGAGGCCCACAGGTTCCTGCTCAGTTTCAAAGGGAGAAGGTGGAAAAAAGTGCCTGCTTCTTGAGTGGAAGAGGCGAGTTGCTTTTGCTAAAAAGAAAAAAAAAAAAAAAAGAAGAGTTTGTCTCATGATCACTGATTATTTCCAGAAATCATTAAACTCATTTGATTATCTGCAGTAGCCCCATGGTGGCTATTAGGAATAGGCAATTCTTCTGTGAGGGGAAAGTGTGTTGCTTGTGAATTTAAGGTTCTTGCTTCATTGTGAAAGAATTCAGGGACACAGCGATAGGTAAGAAGTGGACTTATTTAGAGAGAAACCCACTCCATAGAGTGTGGGACATCTCTGAAGTTGAGAGAGCTTCAAAATACAGTGTGGTTAGTTTTTATGGGCTAGGAAATTTCATAGGCTAAGGAATGGAAGAATTATTCCAAGTATTTTGGAAGAAGGGATAGGGATTTCTAGAAATTGGGCCATCCTGCCCACCTTTTTGGCCTTTTATATTTAGCTCAGAACTGTTGTGGTGCTGGTGGCTATGTCATTTACCATGCTACTGTGTTACAATGAGTTATAATGAGGCTCAGGGTCTACTGGAGCCTCTTTATACACTCATTGTAATACAGTAGCATGGTAAAAGACACAGCCACCAGTGCCACAAAAAGTCTTTGTCATGTCCTGTGGCATTCTTTTACAGATTGTGCCCTGCACCCTCCCCTCCTGTTCCAAAAGGAGTCCATGAGAATTTTCTGCAGGAAAGCACTGGAAGAGATAAGGTTAAAATTTATAGTTGAGTTTCTTATCTTGTGCCAACTAAGTATACTTGCTTGTATAACAGAGATAAAAGTTCATTTTTTTTTTTTTTTTTTTTTATTCCTGGGAGCCTGGTTTTTATTCTTGGGACCCGGGCCCACGGGACCTTTGTTCTTTAGCTTCCAAGGCCTGTTTTGCCCAAAACCAGTCCCTGATCCTTTTCCTAAATAGCTGTGCTCTTGTCTTCCCTGTCTCGGTTTTGCTCTGGTTAACCAAAGGTTTGAATAATAAGCTCAAAGTCTCCATTAAAGAACAAAATATGAAATAATCATCTTTTGGTGGAAAAGGACTATCTGAGGAAATATCCTCTCTTTTTCCCCCTTATCTTTGGAGAAGTTAATATTAGGTTGATGCAATTGCAGTTTTTGCATTGTTGAAATTTATTGTTTGATATTGGAATACTTATCAATAAATATGGTTATATTAGACATCATTTTAATGTGCATTTCTCACTTTATGTTTTTGCTAATGACTATTACTTGCTGTTTATTTTATACTTATTTAGACTATGGAAATGATATTAGACAAAAAGCAAATTTTAGTGATTTTCTTATTTGAGTTCAAAATGGGTCATAAAGCAGGGAAGACAACTCACAAAATCAACACATTTGCCCCAGGAACTGCTGACAAATGTACAGTGCAGTGGAGGTTCAGGAAGTTTTGCAAAGGAGATGAGAACCTTGAAGATGAGCATAGTGGCTGGCCACTGGAAGTGGACAGCGACAAACTGAGAGCCATAATTGAAGCTGATCCTCTTACAGCTACATGAGAAGTTGCTGAAGAACTCAGCATGGACCATTCTATGGTTGTTTGGCATTTGAAGTCAACTGGAAAGATGAAAAAGTGCAATAGATGGGTGCCGGATGAACTGACTGCAAATCAAAAAATCATCATTTTAAAGTGTTGTCTTCTCTTAGTCTACACAACAACAATGAACCATTTTTCAGTTGGGTTGTGATGTGAGGCAAAAAGTGGATTGTATACAGCAACTGGTGACAACCAACTCAGTGGCTGAATCAAGAAGAAGCTCCAAAGCACTTCCCAAAGCGCAACTTGCACCAATTAGGGTCATGGCCACTGTTTGGTAGCCTGCTGCCAATCTGATCCAGTATGGCTTTCAGAATCTTGGGGAAACCATTACATCTGAGAAGTATGCTCAGGTAATCAATGAGATGCACTCAAAACTACAATGCGTGCAACCGGTATTGGTCAACAGAAAGGGCCCAATTTTTTTCCAGGACAATGCCCAACCACATGTCACACAACCAATGCTTCAAAAGTTGAATAGATTGGAATACAAAATTTTGCCTCATCCACCATATTCACCTGACCTCTTGCCAACCAACTATCACTTTTTTAAACATCTCAACAACTTTTTGCAGGGAAAATGCTTCCACAACCAGCAGGAGGCAGAAAATGCTTTCTAAGAGTTTACTGAATCTCAAAACACAGATTTTTATACTACAGGAATAAAACTTATTTCTCATTGGCAAAGATATGTTGATTGAAATGATTCCTATTTTGATTAATAAAGATGTGTTTGTGCCTAGTTATAATTATTTAAAATTCACAGTCCGAAACTGCAATTATCTTTGTGCCAATCTAATAATCTAACCAGCTAAATTTCAAAGCACTGATTGGTATAATTCATTTGTAAATAGAGTCAATTTTCATTGACAGCCTGAATGTGGTGTGCCTTTTCTTGTCTTCTTCTACTCAAGTAAACAGACCCAGAATCTACTTTTTAGGCCAGTGCAGGCCACATTTTTCCTAGAGTCTATTTTTTTCTTTAGCTCTTCCTTCCAGGCAACTATCTGGGCTGTGGAAGGTGCTAAAAGTAAGATTTGGACAGAGAAGGGAACATGGGTAGGTGTGTTTACAGGAGTGACAAAATGAGGAGGCTCTTTAGATTTGTCTGAGACTGCAGGCTTCATTCATGCTTCTTTTGCTTTACCTGATGTTTTTATATCCTAGCCATAAATATATATGTATGTGTGTGTGTGTGTGTGTGTGTGTGTGTGTGTATCACAAACTGGTAGCTTAAAAGAATAGAAATTTATTTTCTTAGATCTGGAGACTACAAGTCCAAAATCATGATATAGGCAGGCTTATACTCCCTTGAAAGTGCTAAGCAAGAATGCTACCTTGCCTCTTTCTAACTTCCTAACATCAGGTGACTGCTCAGAATCCTTGGTATTCCTTAACTGTAGCTTCATTACTCCAATCTTTGCCTCCCTTGTTTTATGGGTTTCTTTACTGAATGCCTTCAGGTATACATCTTTTTACAAAGCCACTATCCATTGGATTTAGGGTTCATCCTAATCCAGTATGACCTCGCCTCAACTAATTACCCCTGCAAAGAAACCTATTTCCTGAAAAGATCATATTCTGAGGTTCCAGGTAGTTGTGGGTTTGGGGGAACTTTGCTCAATACTGTGTATTGGCTAATAACTAATTGTTGCTTTTTTCTCCACTTCTTTCTGTGCATATATCTTGCTCAGGAACCTCATTATTAAGGAAAACTTTCAGATACATGGCTTTTCTGGCATTTATGGCTTGCTTCACTATTAGGCCTCCTATGATCTGGTGGCAAAGTCTTTCAAGCAGAGAGTTCTAGGCATTCACAGTAAGTGCTTTGTTAGATAGAGGTGAATTCAGAAGAAATGTAGATAGGTCACTGGTAATGACTGCTTCAGGAATCTTCTTTTAAATTTTATTTTTCTGTATGACATGATACTAGATTTTAAAAAGTATATGTGCTTGTTCTTCCTTTTTAGTTTGGAAAAAATATTATTTATATGCATAATATATATTTTTATAAATTGAATAGTCGGTAGACTATACAAGGTAATTAATGCCTCCAAGAAGAATTAAAGCTAAACCATTACAAAGTTGGTGTTGTGATTTTTGGTAGAGTTATCACCTCCCCTATTATTAAATGATATTTAATGTAACAATTTTTTAAAGACATGATACATCATATAATATTGTTTTTCACTTAATAAATAATGTATATCTTACAGATGGAAGCAGTATACCTCAGAGCTGTGCAATGCTATGAGTACTTTATTAAAATTTTAATTTAGTCAAAGTATATGTATAATTACATCTGCCTTATTTTTTTCATGCTTTAACTCTGTCAGCCATTCTATATAGCAGAGAATTTTAGTGTTTTGACTATGCATTTATCTATGCTTGAAGCAAATCCAAAACAATCATCAGAATAGAATCCTGTTTCCTCCAGGCACAACTCAGAGAGAGGTGGAATGGCATTATAATTGGTTAAAATTCCTCATCAGACTCTTCTGCTTTCAAAAAAAAAGATAACAATTTTACCTACAGTACATTTGCTTATTAGAGTGTATGGGCTTTTTTTCCAACTGGGATTAAAAAGCAGAAATATAGTCATAATTCAGAAACAGCAATCTTGAATGCTATGTTACTCAATATTTATTGAAAACTTTGTTGAGATAGTATCATTCAAGGAAGTTAATGCTTAAAGGGGATGGAGTCTATTCCTGATATTCAAGGCTAATTATCTGTATTCATTCAGATCACTAAAAAACTGGATTCTTAGACTACGTTGTACTTCTCTGACACACCTCTTCAAACTATTATCTTTACCTTGATTTCTCTTTATATGCTTTTAGAAAAAAAGACGATGTTTTAAAATAAGGCATGTATTATATGTATAACTGAGAGAAAATGAGCATCATGTGGTTAATGAAAAATAAACAATCAAAACAAATAAAAAAGATGAACTGTTACTTAGAACTAGTTGTCCAGGTGTGCAGCAAAGTTTGGTAACAAATCTATTCTTCCTATGTGTTGATTTCTCTCTTTTCTGAAAATTTTGTCTTGGGTATCTGCATTGATTTAGATATCCTAATACATGTGTCAACGTATTAGTTTCCTAGGCCTGCCTTAACAAATTAATGCAAGTTGGGGGGGTTTAAAACAAGACAGATTTATTACCTCCCCTTTCCGGAGGTTAGAGGTTTGAAATTAAGGTATTGATAGTGTTGATTCCTTCTGCAGCCTCTGAGACAGAAGCTATTCCATGCCTCTCTCCTAGCCTCTGATGACTCTGGCAATCCTTGACATTGTGTGGCTTATAAATGTATCACTCCAGTTGCTTCCTCTATCTTCACATGATTTCCCCTCTGTGTATTCATGTCTGTGGTTTGAAATCTCCCTTTGCTTTCTCTTATAAGCAAAACCATCATTTGATTTAGAGCCCACCTAAATCCAGCATGATCTTGTCTTAAGAACTTTAACTTACATCTGCAAAGACTCATTCCAAATACCGTCACATTTGGAGATTCCATATGATCATGTATTTTGGGGAGACACTGTTCAATTCTCTATATTAGAGTTTTCAGCATCTGAGGAAACTGGTCAAAAATCTAAATATTGATACATCTATTCTGTAATAACATGTAGATATGTTGAGAATGTTAAATATTTTAGAATCTGAAAATTCAGAGACTTATTCAGTTGTTGTTGTTCTGTTGCTCAGTCATGTCTGACTCTTTGCAACCCGTCAACTGCAGCACACTAGGCTTCCAAGTCCTTTAACAACTCCTGGAGCTTGCTCAAACGTATGTCATTTAGTCAGTGATGCCATCCAACCATCTCGTCCTCTGTCATCCCCTTCTCTTCCTACTTTCAATCTTCTCCAGCATCAGGATCTTTTCTAATGAGTCAGCTCTTCACATCAGGTGGCCAAAGTAGTGCAGCTTCAACTCCTGCATCAGTCCTTCTAATGAATATTCAGGATTTATTTCCTTTAGGATTGTATTTATTTCCTTTAGGATTGACTGGTTTGATCTCCTTGCAGTCCAAGGGACTCTCAAGAGGCATCTCCAACACCACAGTTCAAAGCATCAATTATTTGGCCTTCAGCCTTCTTTATGGTCCAACTGTCACATCCATACATTACTACTGGAAAAACCATAGCTTTGACTATATAGACCTTTGTCACCAAAGTAATGGCTCTGCTTTTTAAAACGCTATCTAGGTTTTTCATAGTTTTTCTCCTAAGGAACAAGTGTCTTTTAATTTCATGGCTGGGGTCACCATTTGCAATGATATTGGAGCCCAAGAAAATAAAGTCTGTCACTATTTCCATTGTTTCCCCATCTGTTTACCATGAAGTGATGGGACCAGATGCCATGATACTCATTTTTTGAATGCTGGGTTTTAAGCCAGCTTTTTCATTTCCTCTTTCACCTTCATCAAGAGGCTCTTTAGTTTCTTTTTGCTTTCCACCATAAGGGTGGTGTCATCTGCATTTCTGAGGTTATTGATATTTCTCCTGGCTTATTCAATAGATGTTAAATATGAGGCAAAGACAAGTAACGTTACTGAATGTTTGAGTTCTGCTTTGTTTTTAGCCACTTTTAAAGACAAATGCTCATCTGTAATTCTTGATGAGGCATATTCTTGATATTTGATATTACATGACTCAACTCAACTCTCCTATCCACTTTATAAACTAGGCAAGGATCATAAATAGCCAGAGAAACTATGCTCATGAGATTTTTGCCTTTCATAACTTGAATTGGGAATCATGGGCAGTCACATAGTTAAGCAGTAGGTGTTGAAGCTAAAAGAACACATTGAGAAATGGGATAATGGGGTAAACTAAAGGTCTTATCTCATTATGAAGTATAGACATAATGAGGAAGCAGTAATTAAAATAAGTAGATCATATAAATAGTACTTATAGACAGTGAAGAATGTAGTTGATAATGGGTTAAAAAAAAGACAAAAACTTGTTCACAACTCAGGGAATTTACTCTTGCTGTTCTGTCTTTTAATGTTGTCTTTCAAATATTACCCTCGTTTGTCATTCCACTACCTCATGTTTCTGCTCAAATGCCACATTTTCATATACCTTATTTCTGATCACCCTGTGTTAAATAAGCCAGTGCCACATCTCATCACCAGTGCCACAAATACACAACACTCTATCCTCCTTTCTCAGATTGCTTTTTCTTTATGGTACTTATCAAAATACACACACATGTGATACTTATTTTATCTCTTCCCACTGTAATATAAGGCATTCAAAGGAAAAGACTTTGTTTAGTTGACTACCATAAACTCAACTGCCTAGAAGAATGCCTGGCATGTAATAAATAGGCACTTAATAAATGTGAAAGGGATAAAAAAAAAAAGGTTAAACAGAATCTGAGAGATCCATGAATTATGTTGATAGACATAGAAATTCAGAGAACTCTGGTGGATCTCTACATGCAGTCTTAATGTCCTTGAGGTGGTTTTGTACCATAGACCCTTTTAGAATTCTATAAGACATCTGATACAATTTTTGATAATTACCATGCTACTTAATGAAGAGTTAACAGGTCTTATTGGTTTCTTTTTGTTTGTTTGTTTTTACCAGAGCAATATGAATTAGATACAATACAGCTTAAATTTGTATAAGGGAAATATATTTAGAAATATGCTCCAAATACAGATGTAAAACACATTTCATAGCCAAATATATTGGTAAGATTATCCATTAGCTTGGGGGCTAGCTGTGTCTTTAATCTGATATTTTTAAGTAGATATTCAAAAGTTGGTAACATTGGTAGTAAATAAGGAGTGTATGTTTTTGCAATAACATTTGTAATTCTCCAACCCAGCAGCAAGTTACGTATATTTTTCTTTTTGAATTGTCAGTGAAACAAGAATATACCCAATGTAGGACTGATCTGTGTGATTTTGATGAAAATGTGAGTTTATATTGCTATTTTAAAAATAGGATTATTATAAAAGGAGTTTTTTTATGAATGCATTTTTAGGTTTTCAAAGGCTATTGTTAAAACAAGTTCTTTTTTTTCTTTTGAAAACCCTGTAATTCACTTTACACCTTTATAAATTAAAGTACACCTTCCCTAAAAATGCATTGTATTGGATAGATTTCCCTCTGAGAAGTCTATAGTCTGTGAAAGCCAGATATGAATAGAATTTTATGCCATAAACTATATTACACAATTCATTTCTGCCTCTACTACAGGTTCTTATTCAAATCAGATAGTCTTCCTTTTTTTACCCTTGGATATCAACTGTATTCACATGCATTAAACACATCAAGAAGGTATCTATAAACATTACATGCCCACTTGCAAAATGTATTTCATTTTCAATTTGTAATGGGGATATATGCTTTATGTAAGGAGACATATCTTTTTCAAAGATTTTGGTTAAAAATCATGATACCTTAAAATGACTAATTGTCTTTAGGTCATTCAAAGTGATATCTGTATGAAAGTATCAGAAACAGTAGCTGCTTTCTTTCAGTCTCCATTTCTTATAAATGCTATTTATATGTAATTAAGTTCTAAGGTAATGGATATAAACCAAGGTAACTTGAAAAAGGATGATTTATTATAGTATAGAGATGTCTTATTATGTCTTTACCTTTGTATTTCTTTATTAAATTTAAGAAAAATTTCCTTCTCAGATCTGGGGATGGTATACAGAAAGACTACTGAAACATGAACTCAATATCAATCTTTCAACTGCTAATCATTTGCTAATAGGTATTTATACAAGTATTAGTTACAGTAAAGCTTTTCAAATTCATAGCAAATAATAATCACTTGCAATAAGACATCGTTTAAATAAGACATCTGCCTTATTGATAAACTCAGTATCACCTACTTTGGATCCTTTCTTCATAAAATGTAACATTAGCTAACATCTAACATTTCATATTTTAAAAATATAAGCATAAGACTTCTTGCTGTGAAGAATAATAACTGACTATATTAGCTAAGAACTTATTTAAAACAAAAGATGTTATTTGACAATAAAACAGGGGTCATATTTACTATTTAATAACTGTTTCCCAGTTGTAGATTTAAGTTAAAGTCTGGTTTATCCTCAGGGACAAAAACATTAGTTAAGTCTTAGCTTTTAAATGTTGGTGCCGGGTAGGGGGGCAGGGGATGGGGGTTACAAATAGAGAAAGTAACTGTCACCAGTCTTCAGGTATCTGTAGTGGGAACTCTTCTTTTTAATTTTATTTTTTAAATAATTTGTTTTAATTGGAGGGGAATTATTTTACAATTTGTGATGGCTTTTGCCATACAAATTCATCAACATGAACTTCACATTGCTGGCTTTGATTTTAATGGTTTGGTCTACTCAAAAATGTATTTCAGATAAAATGAAATTAGTGAGACTACCCATCCATAATATCTGTAGTTTGCTTCACAGAGGAAAGGTGCTTTCTGTGTCATATTTACATTTTTGTAGTTCAGCAAATTCTTATTTTATTGAAATCTCTCTTATTATAGAACATTTAATTTTAATAAGCTTTGTCTTTAAAAAAATAGGCTATATTATAATATGAAACTCTATGACTTTAAAAAAACTCAAGTTGGATATGTTTAAAAGAGAAATTATGTGATAAAAATTAGCATTTGACTTTCCATGATTTTCACATTAGATGACCTAACACTATTTGGACCCTATTTTTTCCCACTTCCCCTTGCTATCACTATTAATACATTTCTGCCCACCTGATCTTTCAATGTTTTTTCTTTTTTTTCCTATAATGCATTGTCTAAGGGATTATAATAAGTCTAGGTGTTCTTATGAAAAAAATATTGCATGGTCCAATGCAAAAAGCGGCCATGAAGTCATAAAATCTGAGTTTACATTCAGTTCACCATTTACATTCCTGGACAAGAGTATTTCATCTTGTTAGATCTACTTTCTTGTCTTTCAGTACAGTTCACCAGTTCAGTTCAGTCGCTCAGTTGTGTCCCACTCTTTGTGACCCCATGGACTGCAGCACGCCAGGTTCCCTGTCCATCACCAACTCCTGGAGATTGCTCAAACTCATGTCCATTGAGTCAGTGATGCCATCCAACCATCTCATTCTCTGTTTGTCGCCTTCTCTTCCTGCCTTCAATCTTTCTCAGCATCAGGGTCTTTTCCAATGAGTCAATTCTTCACATCAGGTGGCCAAAGTATTGGAGTTTCAGCTTCAGCATCAGTCCTTCCAATGAATATTCATAACCGATTTCCTTTAGGATGAACTGGTTGGATTTCCTTGCAGTCCAGCGCACTCTCAAGAGTCTTTTCCAACACCACAATTCAAAAACATCAATTCTGCGGTGCTCAGCTTTCTTTATAGTCCAGCTCTCACATCCATACATGACTACTGGTAAAACCATAGCTTTGACTAGATGGACCCTTGCTGGCAAAGTAATGTCTCTGCTTTGTAATATTCTGTCTAGATTGGTCCTAACTTTCCTTCCAAGGAGCAAATGTTTTTTGATTTCATGGCTGCAGTCACTATCTGCAGTGATTTTGGTGCCCCCCAAAATAAAATCTGTCACTGTTTCTTATCCTTAAAATAGAAATAATAATATTTTAAAATAGAAATCAAAAACTATCTTTAAAATAGAAATAATAATAATAATAATTCATCTTTTGCTAAGCATTAGCTAAGACAGTGTAAGCAAAGGACCAGATATACTACCTTGTCCAGCCCAATCATTCTGTAAAGTTTCCTGTATTGGTCAGCATTCACCAGAGAAACAGCACAAATAGGAGATAGATAAATATAATTAGAGCTCCAATTATATATTCTTTATTTATTATAAGAATTGGTTCACCCTACTATGGAATTTATGAAGTCCTGTGATTTATCATCTGTGAGCTGGAAAACCAGAGGCCAGGTATGTTTCAGTCCTAAAGGCTGAGAATGAGGGGAGCTGATTGTGTCTCAGTTATAGTCCAAAGACCCCAAAATCAGGGCCAGAAAGGGTAATGGTGTAGATTCAATTCCAAGAGCCAAGAACACTGATGTATAAAGGCAGAAGAAGATGGAAGTTCCAGGTCAAGGAAAAATTAAATTCTCCCTTCTTCTACCTTTTCGTTTTATCCAAGCTCTTAAGAGACTGGATGAAGACCTCTTTCTTTAGTATGGGAAATCTATTTTATCCAGTCTACAGTTCACGTGCTTCCAAAAACAGCCTCACAGATGCTCAGAAGTAATGTTTTTTCACTGTCTGGGTATTCTTAGGCCTAGACAAGTTAACTGGCCCATAAAACTAAACATATTAATCATCCCATTTGGTTCATCTCTCCTGCCGCATTTGCCTGTCTCATAGGCACAGAGGTTTGCTGTGTGGTTTTTCTTTTTTTGTGTGTGGGGGTGGGGATTGTTTTATGTTCTTTGTAGCTTGTAATATCCTTAGATTATTTCCCAAAGATGTGTTTACTCAGGATCAAATATGTTTGAAACTGTTCATCAGTATTTCAAGGACAGATGAACATCTTAGTTGGACATAAAAAAGAGTGACTGAAGAAAAGTTAGTGAGCAGGAAGAAAAGGATTATACGTAGACCAGGTGTTGTAAACTAAAAATAAAACTAGGCTGGGTTCTGTTAGCTGAGGTGACAACCACCAAACTTGAAAAGCAGTCTTCAATTTAAGAGACAGTGAAGCCAGAGTCCAATATGAGCTTTTAGGGTACAGTTTACAGAAGGAATCAAGCAAAGAATTTAGGAGTTAGATCTTTAAATGAACCCAGGAGAGAGATTAGTAGCAAGGTGACAGAAAATTATGGAAATGGGTACAATCTGATGCCAGTTTGATATCAAGCCTCATTGCCTTCAAGACTCCTTTTAAAAGACAAAGTGAATGTTCTTTCTTTTATTATGGGCTCATCTACCTTCATAAGAAGTCTTTGAAAGAGAAAGTGATTGAAAGGGCTCTGTCCATTTTAAAAGTCCTCACAGATTTTAAGCCTTGGACAAGAGCAAGATAACCCAGCATTTTTACCATCTGCCTTGTGCACTGCTTAATTCAGTCTGTGGTAGACCCATCAGTGTCTTAAAATTAGGTTCAACCCTGGTTTTGTTTCCTATAATCAAAAGGGATTTGCAGAGGTGTCCCTGATACTTTTGCCTAGACTGAAGCATAGGCAAGTTTTCTGATATTTTATATTTTTGCATACATGTTAGTTTTGTGCTTTAACCAACAACACAGTGGTGAAAGTAAAGTGGATTTCTCTAATTATTTATATAATCTATAATATAAGAAAAGATTTTTAGCTTGGCATTTATAATATGGGACAATGTTACATATTGAAGAATATAAAATGTAACTTTCAACTTTTATTTGGTTAAAGGTTTGATTCACATTTAAAATGCAGACAAGATCATTGGAACTGCATGTTATAGCCATATTTAGTAAGAAACAGTAGTAAAAATATAGCTTATAATTTTGATCACAGTTAGTTATTAATTCATTAATCTGAGCCTTGTATTAACTATCGATAACATGTGAGAGGCCTTCCATTCTAACAGGATGATGGGTATATATTTTATACTCTATGAATGCTTTATTATATCTGAAACTATATTATCTCTAAATGACTTACCGTGAGTCTCAATATTGCCATAGAAGGGTTATGCACATGCTTTCCTGACTGTTTTACATTCCTGCTGGAATGTAACTTTGTTATTCTTTCTATTAAGATATGGGATATTTTTTCCCCCATCTCTTGAATATCAGCTTGGGTCTGTTACTTGTTTTAGCCTAGACCAACCAGCCTGACAACTTGTATAATTGCAAGGGATGCCTTCTTGGACAATTCGATACCATCAAATCTTGCCCAAATCAGAAAAGCTGGCTAGGCTGCCTGAAGAATTATTAGAAATTATAAATGCTTGTTGTTTAATGTTTTCAGATGGTTTTTTATGTAGAAAAAACTTACTGCTTTAAAAAATAGTATGTGTCTCCTGAAGGTATGAGTTAATACTTCAAGAATATTAATTACTTTAATTCCAAATGCTTTATACTAAAAAGAGGAATAGAAGGAAACCTTTGAGAGTAGTAAGATGAAGCAATGTTTCCTATCACCATACTAAATGATGCTTGGTGAGTAGAAAAATTAAAGAGTCTCTGTGTTATGGGAGTTTATAAGAGAATCATTAGGGAAATTATAAAATGCCTATCAGACCAACAAAGAAAAAAGAATATCAAGAGGACTATTGAACTGATCTGTAGGATAAATGTTTTGTTCTCTGTCTTCTTGACTAATAGAAAGATTTTTCCTATGTTACATGTGCAAATTGATCCTTCTGTAGAAGAGAAAGGGAATGAACTCATGAGATGAATATTTTTGTTCTTGTTCAGTTTCAAAGTTGACAAATACTAATTAAAGAGGTAAATTTTTGGTAAATTTTGGAGGAACTAGTCAAAATGAATAACAGGGTCTTTTTGAGAAGACTGCTGCTGCTGGTTCGACCCCATAGACGGCAGCCCACCAGGCTCCCCCGCCCCTGGGATTCTCCAGGCAAGAACACTGGAGTGGGTTGCCATTGCCTTCTCCAATGCATGAAAGTGAAAAGTGAAAGGGAAGTAGCTCAGTCGTGTCCAACTCTTAGCGACCCCATGGACTACAGCCTACCAGGCTCCTCTATCCATGGGATTTTCCAGGCAAGAGTACTGGAGTGGGGTGCCATCACTTTCTCCATTTTGAGAAGACAGGGTAGTATTTTTAAAAGAATAAATAAATAAATCAATGAAAGAGAATAGAGAGCCCAGAAGTAGGTCCACATAAACATTGTAAATTGATCTTTGATAAAGGAACAAAGACAGTTTAATGCAGCAAAGGTCATCTTTTCAACAAACAATTCTAGAAAACCTGGACAGCCACATGCAAACAAAACAAAGCAAGAATAACAACACCACCACCAAAATCTTCACAGAGACATAGACTTTAATACCTCTTGCTAAAATTAATTCAAAATGAATCAAGACCTAATGATAAAACAAAAAAATAGATCTTCAAGAAGATAAAAAAGAGAAAATATAGATGACCTTGGGTATGGTGATGACTTTTGAGATATAATACCAAAGACACAATCCATGGAAGAAATAATTGATAAAGTAGATTTCATTAAAATTATAAACATTTGTTCTGTTAAAAAATGTTTCAAGAGGCAGAGAAGATACCACAGACTGTGTGAAAATCTTCCCGAAAGACATATCTGATATAGGACTATCATCTACAATTATTAATATAAAAAAGCAAACATAAAAACTTGTAAAATTTAACAATAAGAAAATGAACACCCTGATTATAAAATGAGCTCAAGACCTCAAAAAATGCCTCACCAAAGAAAGTGAACCCATTTGTAAGGCAGCTTTGAAGACACTGATACAGACAACAGACTTGTGGACACAATGGAAGAAGGAGAGGGTGAGCCCAATGGAGCGAGTAGCAAGGAAACATATGTTATCATATGTAAAATAGATAGCCATGGGAAATTTGCTGTATCTCCCAGGGAGCTCAGTCCTCTCTATGACAACCTAGAGAGGTGAGATGAGGTAGGAAGTCGGGAAGGGAGGTTCAAGAGGGAGGGGACACATGCATATACCTATGGCTGATTCATGTTGATGTATGGCAGAAACCAACACAATATTAAAGCACTTACCCTTTGATTAAAAATAAATAATTGAAAAAAAAAGAATGTACAAATGGCAAATTAGCATATGAAAGGTATGCCACGTTTCATCAGAGAATTGCAAATTAAAGCAATGGGATATCACTATACATGTGTTAAAATGGCTAAAATCCAGAATACTGCCAATCGCAAATACTGGCGAAGATGTGGAGCAACCAAAACTCATTCCTTGTTGGTAGGGATACAAAGCAGACATAGCCACTTTGGAAGACATTTCAGCAGTTTCTTGCAAAACTAAACATATTCTTACCACATGCTCTGACAGTTTTGTACCTTGGCATTTATTCAAAGAAGTTGAAAATATATGTCTACACACACACACACACATACACTCACACACTACATATAGATGTTTATAGCAGCTTTACTCATAATTGCCAAAACTTGGAAGAAACCACAATATCCTTCAGGAGGTAATGTGTAAATAAAGTGTAGTACATCCAGGCAGTAGAGTACTATTCACTACTAAAAAGAAAGTGTTAATGTTGATTTTGATAATTACACAAAAGAAGACAACAAAACCATGATGGTTCCCCCTTAATATCAGGAATAACAAGGTTGTCTGTTCCTACTCCTTCAACACTGCTCAGGGGGTGCTGGTATGCACAATTGGACAGCAAAATGAAATAAAAGACATTCTAATTTGATGATAAGAAATAAAACTATATCTATTTGCAGATGACATGGTATTTTGAAAATCCTAAGTTATGTATAAATAATTATTAAAACTAATGTGTGAGCAAAGTAGATACAAGAACATTATCAAATTTCAGTTGTATTTCTCTACACTAGCAATGAATAATTTAAAAAATGAAATTAGAAAAACAGTTTCATTTACCATTGCACCAAAAGTATTTAAAGAATAAGAATAGGGAATAAATTCAACAGAAGTGAAAGACCCGTACGCTGAAAACTAAAAACATTATTGAAAGAAATGAGGGAAATAGTATATAAATGGAATGGCATTGCATATTTATAGATTCAAAGAATACTTGTACTTTTGAACATTAAATTTGTTGTCAAGGGAGAAATACTCCCCAAGTTTATTTCTACCCAGTACCTATCAAATTATTGCTTAACTTTGGGAGGATATAGACATGTTTTCCCTAAAATTTATATGGAAATGCAATAGAACTTCAGTAGCCAAAAGCTCTTGAAAAAAAAAAAAAGAACAAATATGAAATTTGAAATACTTACATTTCCCAATTTCAAGACTTAATATAAAAGGGCAGTAATCAAAACCATGCAGTGCCCGCAAAGGGGTAAACATATAGATAGAGATCAACAGAACAGAATAGGGGCCAGAAATAAACCCTTACATTTATGGTTAAATGGGATTTGGCAAGATTATCTAGATATTCTCTTTCTTTCTAGCATTATTGCTAATGAATATAAGGTTTCTTTTTGGAGTAATAAAAGTATTCTAAACTTAGTGAGAATAGTTGCCTAACTATGAATGTACTGAAAACCACCGTATTGTACACTTTAAAAGGTGAGTGCTAAGGTATATGAATTATATCTCAGTAAAACTGTTATAAAATATATAATGGAAGAAAAATATACTATGATAAAAAGAAAATCTAATATAAAAAAACAAAAGAGAAGGCAAACACATTATAAAAGGAGAATGATTAAAATAACAACTCAATAGTTGTGCCAAGCCACACTTTATACCTGTGTAGCAAGAATCATAGATAGTCTCAGAAAATAAACTTGAGAGCAATTCAGAATGCAGTATAAATATAAAATGTGTGATATGCATCTATATTATAGGTATAAAATATACAAATATGTCAGTGTGTTTAAGAAACTTAAGAAATTGAGAATTCTTTTATGTACAACAATTAAATGACAGATTCCAACTTAGGCTGAATAAAATTTTTACTGGAGAATATTTTGAATTTGGGGAAAAGCAATATTTAAAGAGTTTGCAGCTAATAATATATCATAATAAAAAATGCATTCACATTCACAATGTGAAGAAGCAAAAGCAGACATGTATTAGATTGGTAGCGATAGATATACTTCTAAACACAAGTAATGCAACAGAACAGAGAAAGTCTAGGGAAAATAAGAAAAATTAAAAAAAAAAAAAAACAGAATGAAATGAGTCATGACCCATAAAGGTAAATGGCTTTTCAGTGGCAATCATGGAGGCTTGAATAATTCAGAATAATATCTGCAATGTGATGATGGGACATAATTATTAACTTATATATCTATATTCAATAAAATAACCTTTCACAGGCCCACATTTAAAGGAGGAAGAAAACCTAGAGGAAAATAGGTGAATGCACACAGCAAATGGTAGACACATGGGTAATCCAAAAATATTTAGATTATATTAAGTAAGAAATGTAACAAAGACTAATTTGAGGAGTATAGCAATAGACTGGAACAAAAATGTGTGTTGACAATTATATTTTAGATGAAGGTGTCTTTGAATTCAAATTCTAATGATCCTACATGATAAGCATAGGAAAAGAGAGTAGCATAGTGGAAAGAAAAAAAAGAGAAAAAAGGAGATTTGGTGTCAGAAACATACACATCAGTACCCCTGATCTGTCACAAATTAATTTACCTTATCTCTCTTTTATTGCCTTCTGTAGATTTTAAAACTGGTAGGGAGTCAAAAGATTTTAGTAAATAAGGTCCTCAATTTACTTAACTTTTGCATTTCAATAACATTTTAATCTGTTAAGGAAGGAAAACAATCAAAAGAAAGAAACAGCAACACCAACAACGAAACAGCTATTGACTTGATTACGAGGGTTCCTGAAGCAAAGCTGGTTCCCGAGAGAATTCCCCTGAGTTCTATTGTTTAGACAGTAAACTGGAAAATCCAAACTGCGGTCAAGAAAGTTGGAGAGGGAGAGGGTGGGAAGATTTGGGAGAATGGCATTGAAACATGTATACTATCATATATGAAACGAGTCGCCAGTCCAGGTTCCATGCACGATACTGGATGCTTGGGGCTGGTGCACTGGGACGACCTAGAGGGATGGTATGGGGAGGGAGGAGGGAGGAGGGTTTAGGATGGGGAACACATGTATAACTGTGGTGGATTCATTTTGATATTTAGCAAACCAATACAATATTGTAAAGTTTAAAAATAAAATTAAAAAAAAAATAAAATAAAATAATTAAGATATAAAAAAAATGTTATAACTGGAATGGCAGGACTAAGTATCAAAACTTTGGGAAGAGAGAAGAAAAACATCAGTAATGAGATAAAATACTTGGAGGATTGGAGCTCCTCAGCATAAGAACCATAACATGGATAGGAACTAAAAATCCAACAGAATATTTTGCTGCTGCTGCTGCTGCTAAGTCGCTTCAGTCGTGTCCAACTCTGTGCGACCCCATAGACGGCAGCCACCATGCTGCCCCGTCCCTGGGATTCTCCAGGCAAGAACAATGGAGTGGGTTGCCATTTCTTTCTCCAATGCATGAAAGTGAAAAGTGAAAGTGAAGTCACTCAGTCGTGTCTGACTCTTAGTGACCCCATGGACTACAGTATGCCAGGCTCCTGCGGCCATGGGATTTTCCAGGCAAGAGTACTGGAGTGGCTTGCCAGTGCCTTCTCCTACAGAGTATGTTGGGATTCCATTTTAGGTAGTACTGGCTGTATATTGCAGGGGCTAAGCACAGAGTTTGAGGAACACGTAGACAGCCAGATCTCAGTACCTCTGAAGTGTCAAGATTTGCCTCCTCATCTACCTCCAATCATCCTTTACAAGTAAGTCAACTTTATTGCTCAAACATAAGCAAATTCATTTCCTATCCTTCCTTCATTAACCGCTAGAACTTCTCACCCTGACCCAAACAAGATTTCTAACCTCACTTTTTCTCAAGTCTAGAAGTGAGTAAAAGAGTCTTTTAACATGCCTTTCATTTCCCTTTGTTGAAAGGTTTTCATCTGGTGAGATTCTGCTTGTCTAAGTTATACTCAGCTCCTACCCAGATCTTCTTGACTTTTAGGAACTTTTCTGATCTTTTGTTTCCCAAAATGCCAATCCTCCGAATGCAGAATCTCTATGTAGCCACTTTGTAATTCTGGGGACACTCTCTCTAAGGGGACGTTGTATTCCTTCAGAAATCTTTCCTGAAATTCCTGCTAAATTTCTGGGTGCTTGCTTCTCGGACCAGGGAGGGAAGTTTAAGGAATGAAGACGTTGAATAGGAATGAATGAGTGGCGTCAGCATAAACTAGCTGCATGAAACAGCACACAAGTAGCAGAGGAAATTTCTTTTATTGGTACAGATATTATATCTCTCAATTAAAGAGCAGACATGATATAAAGGCTTTTTAAATCTGATAGCTAGACTGCTAATACTTCATTAAGAGCGGGCTATTAAACATACTTTCTTTGCAAGTTCCATTAATTTTTCAAGAGGTTAGTTTTTCAAGAGTCCGGTTAGAAAAAATAATGAACAGTTATACAACTCCAGCCCAGCAAGAGAAAATTTCTCAAATGGCATTTAGTAATATCATTGGAAGTTAGAATCCTGTGTGAGGTTAAGAGAGAACTTCAGAGAGGAGGTGACAGCCAAGATGATAAAGCATGCTGAGGACTGATTGCAATTGTCCAGGATAAGAAAGGTAATAGGAAAATCAGGCCGGTCTGTAAGAAAACACATAAGAAAAAACATATATATATATATATACATAAAGAGACAAGATAAATGATATTGCATTGAAAGTAGTTAAAAAGGCAGGTAAGTAGAGTAAGAGATTTGATTAAAGATATAAACCACAGTGAAATAAACAGAAAAGATGATGAAATTTTTAAGCATTGTTTTTTGTTTTAGGTTTTTTTTTTCTTTTTTTTTAATTTTTTTTTTGCTTGAACTGCTGACTTTAAACTGCTGACCAATTGCTTTATTAAATTGACAGAAGTGGTTGTTTGGGATCTGTATTACACAATCCAAATCTTTTGGACAGTTATGATTCTTCTGTAGTTGAATTTGGGCTAACTGAAACCAAAAACTGCCAGGAAATTCATTAATCCTGATCCTGTTTATAGATATGTTGTGAGGAATGATGATTTATTATCTTAAGACCCTGTGACTTCTTGATAACTATTATGTAAAAATATGAACAGAGAGTGTACCCATTGGCAAGAACTGTTAATCTTTTCAGTTCACACTTAAAGCACTTGTAAAACCTAAGCACATTATCTCTCATTGAGAGGAAGTAATGACAAGTTGGTTTAAACCAAGAAAACCTCTGTATAAATTAACAGATGTTTTAGTTGAAAATAGAAGCGTCAACATAACCTTAATGAGTTTACAATACCTGTTCCCAGAATGAAAGAATATGCCAAGTTTTAACCTGGGTATAGTGGAATACATGGAGGCTTTACAAATTAAACTGAGAATATAAGCTTAGCTTGAACCTTATCTACATCTCATTTTCATCTCATCTTCAGTTTGGATGATGATGTTCTTCACCATCTTGAGTAATTATCAGATTAATCAAAGATGAGAATCATCCTCCCATATAAGGTACAGTCGACTAGTATGCAATATTTAGCAGTACTCAATGAAAATATGCCTTTATGCTCTTTCATGGAAAGGAAATCTGAAATATTGAACTTATTCTCTGCAATCTATATTTTCAATCAAGCAATTATTCTACCTACATGTTAAATCTGTTTGCCAATATCTTCAAGTGTGTTAAGTGCATTTTCTTTAATTAAGGGTCGTGTGTGTGTGTGTGTTTAGTGCTTGTGCATACGTGCATGCTTGGATTTGTGAAAAGAATGAAAGATGTGGTATTTATTGACTTATTAGGTAAACCTCATCTGTGTTGATTTTTGAGGTGTTTCTGTCCATTCTAACTACTGCCAGAAAGAAGGATTTTTAAATCTGTTCTCAAATTAAAATCAGTCATGTGGGGTATACATTTCACAACTTTTAAGTAAATTATCTCTAATAAACCCATCCAATGAGATCCTCATTTAGTTACCTTAACATAGATTTTCTAACTAGTTTGTTTTTGTAACCATTCTGGGAATCCCACTGATGCTTTATTGAGACTTTTCTGTAGATGAGGTAGACTTCTGTTATCACCTATATGAAAAAAAAAAAAAAAAAAAAACAGGCTAAAAGTACCATGGCCATAGAATATGGCTCAGAACTTTGAGGCCTTTATTATTCTATTATTATTATTTAGAAAAGGCAGATAGTATTATTTTTTAGAAAAGGCAGATTTAGAAAAGGCAGAGGAATCAGAGACCAAATTGCCAACATCTGTTGGATCATCGAAAAAGCAAGAGTTCCAGAAAAACATCTACTTTTGCTTTATTGACTATGCAAAGGCCTTTGAATGTGTGGATCACAACAAACTTAAAATTCTTAAAGAAATGGGAATACCAAACCACCTTACCTGCCTCCTGAGAAATATGTATTCAGGTCAAGAAGCAACAGTTAGAACCAGACATGGAACAACAGAGTAGTTCCAAATCAGGAAAGGAGTACATTAAAGCTGTATATTGTCACCCTGTTTATTTAACTTATATGCAGAACACATCATGTGAAATGCCAGGCTGAGTGAAGTAAAAGCTACAATAAAAATTGCTGAGAGAAATATCAATGACATCAGATATGCAGATGACACCACCCTTATGGCAGAAAGTGAAAAAGAACTAAAGAGTCCCTTGATGAAAGTGAAAGAAGAGAGTGAAAAAGTTGGCTAAACCTCAACATTTAGAAAACTGAGATCATGGCATCCAGTCCCATCACTTCATGGCAGATAGATGCGGAAACAGTGGAAACAGTGGAAGACTTTATTTTTGGGGGCTCCAAAATCACTGCAGATGGTGATTACAGCCATGAAATTAAAAGACACTTGCTCCTTGGAAGAAAAGCTATGACCAACCTAGACAGCATGCTAAAAAGCAAAGACTTTATTTTGCCAACAAAGATCCATCTAGTCAAAGCTATGGTTTTTTCCAGTAGTCATGTATGGATGTGAAAGTTGGACTATAAAGAAAGCTGAGCACCGCAGAATTGATGCTTTTGAACTGTGGTGTTAGAGAAGACTCTTGAGAGTCCCTTGGACAGCAAGGAGATCCAACCAGTCCATCCTAAAGGAAATCAGTCCTGAATATACATCGGAAGGACTGATGTTGAAACTGAATGGTCACCTGATGGGAAGAACTGACTCATTGGAAAATACCCTGATGCTGGGAAAGATTGAAGGCAGGAAGAGAAGGGGACAAACAGAGAATGAGATGGTTGGATGGCATCACTGACTCAATGGACATGAGTTTGAGCAGTCTCTGGGAGTTGGTGCTGGACAGGGAGCCTGGCGTGCTGCAGTCCATGGGGTCGCAAAGGGTCGGATATGACTGAACGACTGAACTGAAATTGATTATCCCCAAATTTATGAAGAAAATGTCAGATTTTATGGACACTTTCTCTTCTCATATGATTTTGTTTCTCCTTAAATTTTATAGGAAGATTTTAGTTGTTCCCTAGTGGAATTACAGGTCTTCCTTTCTTGGGTAATAGAATTTCACAGCTATTCTCAGCATCTTCTAGACCTTGTAGACATTACTTAGGAGGTATGGTTTTCATTACCAATTTCCATTCAGGATAGGATTGATTTTGTCTTTTCCCTTGAAGTTAGATACCCTCATTTACTTACTTTGGTCAGAGAAATGTGTGACATGCATTCTGTCAGGACAGAAGCATTTAAAAGCCAGTATATAAATTGCCATCCCTGTCTTTGTATTGTGGTAATCATCCACATTGTAAAGTATGTACACCAAGCATGCCTGATGTGTAATGTGGGCTAGATGAGTCATAATTGTTCTAAGCTATCAAGTTATGGAGACTGTTTGTTACTACATTGTAACCTGGCCTATCCTGTCTAAAACAAGGATGGCTGGCTGAAGGTTATGCAGCTGTCAATTTCATGGTGGACATGACTTAATTAAAGTACAGCATTAAAAAACTCTGCACAGATACCACATTCTTCTGTAACAGAAAAGGCTTGCTTCTACTGAAATGTGTTCTGGTATGATGCATTTAATCTAAACCAGGTACATTTATACCTTTATAAACAAAAGACTCAACCTTATCATGGTAGCTGTGCATTCCAGTAGTAAACAGGTGCTTCCCCAACATACCCATTTTCCAAACTGAGTTAAATTTTGTTTTATGACATTCCTAGTTGGAATAAAAATCTAGTGAATGGAGATTTTTTTTGCTTTACTTACTTTTTAAAATATCTACTACCCAGTAGGTTGCCTGGCACAGCATAATTCATAAGTAGTTAATTCAAGTGTGTTATAGTCACTGTGGTTATTGTTCATTGTTTGACCATGCCCTGTGATAAGCCGTAGGGGGAACTTCTCTCTACTAAACCTTGTGTTTTACATATTATTAATTCTTCTAAATATCTGGTGTAGTTTTTGACATGTTTTTGAATCATATGATGTGAGTTTTTTCTTATTGGCTAAGAAATTCAGTCCATTTTGAAGTCCTCTTCTAACAACTGATGTATATATTATGTGATTTAATAGATCAGATTTAAATTTTTTAGGGTGAATATTTTCCTTTTGCCTAATGTTTATTACCTATTTTAGTTGTGTTTTGTTTTTTGTATTATTTTTATAGACTTTAAATATATACCACATATATATCTACTTTTGTATACACAAAACTGTATTTTATTTTTTAATATCTATGTTTTTTATAGTTTGGAAATTCTTTATAATTATTGCTTATATCACTGTATTTTAAAACTTTATTCAAACATTTTAAAGCATACAAAAACCTGCATAGTTCAGTTGTAAAAGTGCTAGGATTGTTAGACCATGTCATCTGGCTATAAGGCTTTAAGTAGCAAGGACAATTTAGTTTCAGTGAAATTGCTCACTGCTTCAAGGCACCTAATTAGAAATTAAAATACCTAGGTGTTTTTTTTTTTTTAATTTCTTTCAAGCTCCATTTCAACATATTTTAATCTGAACTATATTTTTCTGTTAAATATGATTACTGAGCAATGACAGAGCTCATGGTCATTCATTGCTCATTCATTACCAGTTTTCATTTATAGTTGAAATGAACATTTTCCCCAATTATATTTTTTAATCATTCCCAATCATCCTTTCTCTTTTATATAAGAGATATTAAGTCTTGAGAAAATTTCTGCAGAGTAATAAAACCTGTTAGATTAGATTAATATACATGGACTGTTCAACTGTTATTAATTTAGACAGACTTTCATTTTTCCTTTTTTGATTACACAGGACATTGATTTATGGTACATGAAATAACCAAATTGCAGTTTTGAAATTTAAAATTCTGGAGTCTTTCTTACATTATTGGTCTTGAACTTAGCTTTTTGTCCTTTAAATTATAAAATATATGCTCCTTTTTAATTCAAAGATTTACATTGTGTAGTGTAGCAAGTATATTAGCTACATGTTTGCCTGAGATTACTGGATCATTTTTTATGTCATTAGTCTACTATTGAGTCATGATAGAACACAGCATATCATAAATACTTTTATACTTCCTTTATTAGCTTCGTTGTAGTATGTTTACAGTGCCTATAATACCACTTTCTTAATTAGTTTTATTGTTTGTGCTGTGGTTAGTCACTCAGTCATGTTCGACTCTTTGCAATCCCATGGACTATAGCCTGCTAGACTCCTCTATCCGTGGGGATTCTTCAGGCAAGAATACTGGAGTGGGTTGCCATGCCCTCTTCTAGGGAATCTTCCCAACCCAGGGATTGAACCCAGATCTCCTGCATTGCAGGTGGATTCTTTACTGTCTGAGCCACCAGGGAACCCCAGTTTTATTATTTATACCTCTTTGAGTGAGAAAAAAATTTTTGTTTCAAGGCTAAAAAGAAAAAATGTTGGTAAGGCCATTGCTCCATCTCACTCTGATAGATGCCAAGAATATTAATATATACAGCTGATTATGTATCTTTAGGAACCTAAACTCAGAGCTGGTCATCAGTGTCCATTTATGAGTGACCCTAGGCCCCATAGTGAATATGAAAGGAAGAATTTTGGCAAATCTTCTGTATGCCTAAATGTAGTACTTCTAGGAAGTGTATATGCTTGTACTTTATATTGCCCTGATGGATTGTAAACCCTAAGGTTAGTTGAGAGATTATTAGGGAGAACCCACTCAGTAAAAATGCTTGAATGGAGAGAACACATGGATTAATGGCAGGACAACACCAGGTAGACTGATATTTACCTTTTCTCCCAAGTAGATGACAAGAACCTGAAGTCTGCATATAGAAATCTTCAGGGCTTACTCAATCAGAACATTTATTTTTCCTTCCTCAGAGAATCTGACAATCAATCAAAGAGAGATATCAGTCTTTTCCAAAATGATGGGGACTGATAGTCCATCAGAGGCCACATACACTGGCTCCTACTTCTCCTATTCCCTTCCCTGGAGGAGGGCATGGCAACCCACTCCACTGTTCTTGCCTGGAGAATTTAATGAACAGAGAAGTCTGGCCGGCTACAGTCCATGGGATTGCAAAGAGTCGGACACTACTGAGTGACTATCACTTCACTTAACTTCATAACCCTGTCAGGCTAATGCCCAAATTCCTTAATTGACATATGTAAAGAGCTTGGCAGTGGCATCCCCAAATTTATCAACCAATGCATACAGAGTGCCTTTGTGGAGCTATCGTCTAATCACTGGGAGAAGCGTAAAGACCTTTAGAGGTATATAGACTCTAATTTCCTGAAATGTGCATGTCAGTGGATCGGCACAAGACAGAAGGTATTCAGCCATAATTGCATAATTAAATAAATATAATTGTGAGAAGTGCTACAAAGGAAAAATACAGGATGCTATAACAACTAACAAATGAGGAATGGAGGGCAGCAGAGAAATTCTGAGTCAGAATATAAAGCACAGATAAGATGAAGAGGAAAGGTCCTAAGTCAGGGGAAAAAAAAAAAGCCTGGCAAGTTTGAAGAACTATGGTGGAATTCTTGTGAGCAAATTCCCATTGAACAAGAAGAGAGTGCAAAGCCTAAGACGTTGCTCTTGAATTAGGCAGACCCCAGATCCTACAAGACTTTAGAGACCATGTTATAGATGTTGATTTTGTCTTAATGCTAATGAAACCTAACATCTGTAGAGATCTTAGGTCCCACTCAACATGAACGGCAGGTAAGACATAAAGGGACACTGGTTCTTACCTATCAGTCCTTGTTGTGGAGATTATAAGTATTCGGAGACTTTTTATGAATGGTTATTTGAGTCAAAATGATTATTTGAGTAAAAATCATCCAAGGTCAAACTCAAAGTACAAACAAGTCTCTTTAAGAGAGTCTGTAATTCACCATCACATTTGACCCTTATCAGCATAAACATTAGTTTGAGTTCAGTGTATAAAAATCCAATTTTGGATCAATGTACAAACTGGGGAAAAGTGCTTTCGAAATATCATCAGCATTCAGTGTCCTGGGTTGCAAGTTTCTCTATTTCTTTGTGGCATCAATAAAGCAGTCTAGCTTGTAAAGCTTCTTTTGGCTTTTCAGTGTGTCTTGCTATTGCTCTAATGTGGAAGGGCATAATGGTCACAAATATAAAAAGCTCTTTTACATTAAATTACACAGAATAAATTTCTCTGCTCAGAAGATGATAGCAACTGATTTCTTCAATTTAGTCGCAGAAGATTCTAACATTAAATCTGAAGCTACTGCAGAGTGATCCAACTTTGAAGATTACAGTGATGATAATGGGGCTTCTAGTGAACTAAATTGATGTTTATGGCTTTTTCTTTCCTGCTTTCATTGTTCATGCTGCTACTCCTGCTGATGCTCGGTTCTGGTGTGTGTGGTTTTCTCAGTACTGTTGGCATTTGAGATTGGCTTTAAGAACAGAAATAGAATAATGTACTTGCAAATGAATAAAATTCCACAAAATCTTATAATTTGATAGGATTAACAGTGATGTTAAGTTGACTACTTACTTGTATATTTGTACTTTTCCCACCTAATTTAGTTTTGGTACCATACATAAACTTCATCTTAGAATTTCCTTGCATTTGAAAATACTAATCAAAAGTACTTAAATTCTCTTTAAGAAGACTCTTTATTGCCTTAACTAGTGCACATATTTTATATAATATTAATTTTATTGTTCTTGCTTTTTTCTGTCAATTTTAATATTATATTTTTAATATTGTTTCTTTTTCTTTAGAAGCAAATTCATTATGATTTCCACAATATTGAAACGTATACTGGATTCTCTTACCTATCATGTTTTATAGGCTATTTTAAAAGATACAGTTCTGAATTATTGTCCTTGTCAAAATTTAAATCCTCAGTAAGAAACATTTTTAATGGTGGCGCAGAGGTTAAAGCGTCTACCTCCAATGCGGGAGACCTGGGTTTGATCCCGGGGTCAGGAAGATCCCCTGGAGAAGGAAATGGTAACCCACTTCAGTATTCTTGCCTGGAGAATCCCATGGATGGAGAAACCTGGTAGGCTACAGTCCATGGGGTTGCAAAGAGTCAGACATGACTGAGCGACTTCAGTTTATAATTTTCCACCAAATGGATATCACTTACCTTATTTAAACTGTTACCCAGTGGAGATTGAGTCTGATTTTACCCTTGTACACAATTTCACCAAATATCCTCTTGTAGAACAATAAGAAGTGTTAGAGTGACTGGTCCCAGAATATCAAGTTGCCTTGCAATAGAGTGAACAGAAGAGAGGGCTCCCTCTTCTTCAGTAGGAATGTCTGAATGAACTCAGTTTCCTACAGGACCAAATTGTGCCTTCTTCTTAGAAGCTTGAATCTGAATTTAATAAAGATCTGCAATGCTAACTTTAAGAATTCAAGAAAATTCTCTTTATACCTAGAGTTGACCAGTAGATTACCTGATGCCTAAGTCCTTCCTGTTTATCCCTACTAAAGTATGTTTCTAAGTTTACACTATGAATTGATGAAGTGTTGGGGGCAGGATGATGCTAATACAATGAACCATGGCTCTTCTATTGCCTGGCTCTCGAATCTCCTAAGAAAGCCTGTCCCCTAACCTTCACTGTGTGGCATTATGGAAACTGCCTTCATTCACCTCGCTGCAGTCCTAGGACATACATTTTTGCAGGCATATCTAATTGTTTCTCTAAAAAGAAAATAAATAAAATATTCACTGCATTTTAGAATCCTTGAAATGCCAGGAAGTTTGCTAAGCTTTCATGAGTTTTATTTTATTTAATTATTTAATTTGATGAAGTTTCAGTAACCCCATTTTACAAATGAGAGTCTAGACTGAAAATTTAAAGACCTAAATATTTTTCCTAGACACATAAGTAATTAAGATAGACCTGATATCTGGGTCCAGCTCTGAAAAGGATAAAAGCAAACTTCTTTCTTTTCTGAAACTAGGGAAAGGGGTTGATAAAGACCATGGTGACGGGGTAGGAAACACTGTTCTAGGGCTAAGTAATGCATAGGGAAGGATGGAAAGCTTGGCACAAACAGTAGAGCTTTAGAATTTTATTCTTGAAAAGTCCATTTCAGGTCCATTTCAAGTCCACTTTGGACTAGAAAGCCAATAGCTGAGGAGGTGAGGCTTATCTTCAGCCCACAGGAGGGGAAATTTTTAGCTACTGCATTGTTTGAAAGCATGTTTTACTTTCAGAATGAAGGCTTAAAGTGGTAAGTATAACTGTTCCCACTTGGTGAATTGAGAGACTTTGCTAAGGTATTGATATATGAGAGTTACAAACATAAATATAAGGTTACCATGCAATTTAAAATAGGAGGCATATAGGCATGTTGGTGCAAAATAATGACCTGGAATTGGCAATGAGGAAACAAGTGAATATTCACATGACATCTAGGTCCTGAGATAAAAGGAAGATGCATGCATGTTATGCTAAGTCGCTTTACTCATGTCCAACTCCTTGCAACCCTATGGACTATAGCCCACCAGGCTTGCTGTCCACGGGATTCTCCAGGCAAGAATACTGGAGTGGGCTGCCATTTCCTTTCCAGGGGTTCTTCCTGACCCAGGGTTTCAACCTGTGTCTCCTGCATTCTTTACCACTGAGACACCAGAGTGGCAGAGTTTAAAGACTTCTTCCAATATAGAAACTGAAGCAAAGTCAGGATCAGTCACACCAAGAGCTAAGAAAAACTTCCTGTGAAAAGATGGAGGGTGGATAAGTTCTTAACTACAGGATGGAAGAAGCCGGTATTCCGATTAAAAGTAGAAAGATTTAGAGGGAAGAAAAGCCAAGTCCAGAGAGGTTATTGAGAGGACAGAAAATACATTGATGCTAAATCTAAAGAGCAGATATATGAATTAAATTCATAGGTTCTGTAGAACCTATGAGAGTCTCTATGAGAGTCCCTGCCTAAGTTTCTAATATTTTCTCATAACAGATTTCTAAAGTCACTATCAAACTCAATTCTACAGTAAATCACATAAAAAGCATCAAGGAAATTTTTTTGATCCTGAATCCAAATATAATCTCCTTGGCTCTGATACATCAAAAAATAGCAGAGATTGTAATCAACCAAATCATTGTTAACCAAAATGGATTAATCTATAGTTTTCATTCATAATTCTGTTACTTATTGAGAGAATTTCCCTGCTATGTTCAGTTCAGTCGCTCAGTCGTGTCCGACTCTTTGTGACCCCATGAATTGCAGCACGCCAGGCCTCCCTGTCCACCAGCAACTCCCGGAGTTTACCCACACTCACGACCATTGAGTCAGTGATGCCATCCAGCCATCTCATCCTCTGTTGTCCCCTTCTCCTCCCGCCCCCAATCCCTCCCAGCATCAGAGTCTTTTCCAATGAGTCAACTCTTCGCATGAGGTGGCCAAAGTACTGGAGTTACAGCTTTAGCATCATTCCTTCCAAAGAAATCCCAGGGCTGATGTCCTTCAGAATGGACTGGTTGGATCTCCTTGCAGTCCAAGGGACTCTCAAGAGTCTTCTCCAACACCACATTTCCAAAGCATCAATTCTTCGGCACTCAGCTTTCTTCACAGTCCAACTGTCACATCAATACATGACCATTGGAAAAACCATAGCCTTGATGAGATGGACCTTTATTGACAAAGTAATATCTCTGCTTTTGAATATGCTATCTAGGTTGGTCATAACTTTCCTTCTAAGGAGTAAGCGTCTTTTAATTTCATGGCTGCAATCACCATCTACAGTGATTTTGGAGCCCCCAAATATAAAGTCTGACACCGTTTCCCCATATATTTGCCATGAAGTGATGGGGCCAGATGCCATGACCTTCGTTTTCTGAATGTTGAGCTTTAAGCCAACTTTTTGACTCTCCTCTTTCCCATTCATCAAGAGGCTTTTTAGTTCCTCTTCACTTTCTGCTATAAGGGTGGTGTCATCTGCATATCTGAGGTTATTGATTGTGTATATTGAGCTGTATATTGAGGGCACTGATTGTTTTTGCTTTTGATTTGATAAAGAAATGGCGTAGCTAGGCAACAGAAGCTTTGTGGAATGCTGCTGGAAGGCCATATGTATCTTACTTGCATAGGTTTACTGCAGTCCATGACAGCATTCTTCACTAAGGTTCATTTTAACCAAAAAGGGGTAACCTATAGTAACATTCTATAAAACAAACAAATAAAAAGCAATATTGTTTAAAAAAAAAAAAACAGTTCAAAAGGTAGCAGTGATTGTGCCCAGACTGTTAACAGACTAATACAAAGAGTGATGACCTTGTGGAGTTTGCTGGTGATGAGATCATAAAATGTGACAAAAAGAGATTGCAGTTTTTATTGTTCCATTGATTTCACCTTTTCCCTTTTCGATATGAAGTTGGATAAAAGACTTTATTTTGTTACTCACTGAGTCTAGGGAGTGTGCAGAGTGAACGATGTTGTCTTCTATTAGGTGCTAACTCTGTTTAAAAGTGGTCAAACAAGTTTATGTCAGGTGAGAACTAAGCTGGGCCTTGCATCTTGCAATAAATCCAGTGTATGTGATGAAAATTATAATAGTCAATACATTAGAGGATATATAAAATCAAGAGCAGATGGGCTTTCAGAAACCAAAGGTCCTGTTTTCAGGAAATTATCTTGACTATACAAAGAGAGAATAAAGCAAATACAGAGCATTATTAGTGTCATATAGAAGTGATTTTTTTTGCTATTTTTTTCTTTTGCATATTTCCATTTTGTTACATTTGCTCAGGTTTTCTTATCTTACTCTGTGCTCAGTTCATGACCAAGACATGGTATAATTAATACTAGAATAAAAAGGTAACTAAAGATCACTTCGAGCTTAATTTTTTATTTGTACAAACTTCCTACCAAATGACAATATTTTATATAATCTAGTATGACATTTGAGCTTCAAGAGTCAATCATTTTGGAGAGTCCAAATTTTCACATATTTTGCATGTTTTGTTTTCCTTATAGATAACTTGCAGTCGTTCAGTAAGACTGATTTGAGTAAAATTGTAGAAATTGAGTTAAAATACAATGGCTATGTAGAGTACTTTAAATATTCTGCTGGGGTAGAATTACTGAGGAAATATTACAACTGTTTAATCTTCAGTTCAGTCAGTCAGTCATGTCCAGCTCTTTGAGACCCCGTGAACTGCAGCACACCAGGCCTTCCTGTCCATTACCAACTCCCAGAGTTAATACAAACACATGTCCATTGAGTCGGTGATGCCATCCAGCCATCTCATCCTCTGTCGTCCCCTTCTCCTCCTGCCTTCAATTTTTCCCAGCATCAGGGTCTTTTCAAATAAGTCAGGTCTTCTCATCGGGTGGCCAAAGTATTGGAGTTTCAGCTTCAACATCAGTCCTTCCAATGAACACCCAGGACTGATCTCCTTTAAGATGGACTGGTTGGATCTCCTTGCAGTCCAAGGGACTCTCAAGAGTCTTTTCCAACACCACAGTTCAAAAGCATCAATTCTTCAGCATTCAGTTTTCTTTACAGACCAACCTTCACATCCATACATGACTATTGGAAAAACATTAGCCTTGACTATATGGACCTTTGTTGACAAAGTAATGTCTCTTTATTTTAATATCCTGTCTAGGTTGGTCATAACTTTCCTTCCAAGGAGTAAGTGTCTTTAAATTTGATGGCTACAATCACCATCTACAGTGATTTTGGAGCCCCCCAAAATAAAGTCAGCCACTGTTTCCACTGTTTGCCCATCTATTTGCCATGAAGTGATGGGACCAGATGCCATGATCTTAGTTTTCTAAATGTTGACATTTTGCCAACTTTTTCACTCTCCTCTTTCACTTTCATCAAGAGGCTCTTTAGTTCTTCTTCCCTTTCTGCCATAAGTGTGGTATCATCTGCATATCTGAGGTTATTACTATTTCTTCTGGCAATCTTGATTCCAGCTTGTGCTTCCTCCAGCCCAGCATTTCTCTGCATGTAAGTTAAATAAGCAGGGTGACAATATATAGCCTTGACATACTCCTTTCCCGATTTGGAACCAGTGTGTTGTTCCACGTCCAGTTCTAACTGTTGCTTTCTGACCTGCATACAGGTTTCTCAAGAGGCAGGTCAGGTGGTCTGGTATTCCCATCTCTTTCAGAATTTTCCACAGTTTATTGTGATCCACACAGTCAAAGGCTTTATCATAGCCAATAAAGCAGAAATAGATGTTTTTTCTGGAACTATCTTGCTTTTTCCATGATCCAGCAGATGTTGGCAATTTGATCTCTGGTTCCCCTGCCTTTTCTAAAACCAGCTTGAACATCAGGAAGTTCATGGTTCACGTATTGCTGAAGCCTGGCTTGGAGAATTTTGAGCATCACTTCAGTAGCGTGTGAGATGAGTGCAATTGTGTGGTAGTTTGAGCATTCTTTGGCATTGCCCTTCTTTGGGCTTGGAATGAAAACTGACCTTTTCCAGTCCTGTGGCCACTGCTAAGTTTTCCAGATTTACTGACATATTGAGTGCAGCACTTTCATAGCATCATCTTTTTGGATTTGAAATAGCTCAACTGGAATTCCATCACCTCCACTAGCTTTGTTCGTAGTGATGCTTCCTAAGGCCAACTTGACTTCACATTCCAGGATGTCTGGCTCTAGGTGAGTGATCATACCATCATGATTATCTTGGTCATGATGATCTTTTTTGTACAGTTCTGTGTATTCTTTCCACCTCTTCTTAATATCTTCTGCTTCTGTTAGGTTTATACCATTTCTGTCCTTTATTGAGCCCATCTTTTCATGAAATGTTCCCTTGGTATCTCTAATTTTCTTGAAGAGATCGCTAGTCGCTCCCATTCTATTGTTTTCCTCTATTTCTTTGCATTGATCACCAAAGAAGACTTTCTTATCATTCCTTGCTATTCTTTGGAACTCTGCATTCAAATGGGTATATCTTTCCTTTTCTCCTTTGATTTTCACTTCTCTTCTTTTCACAGCTATTTATAAGGCCTCCTCAGATAGCCATTTTGCTTTTTTGCATTTCCTTTTCTTGGGGGTGATCTTGATCCCTGTCTCCTGTGCAGTGTCATGAACCTCTGTCCATAGTTCATCAGGCACTCTGTCTATCATATGTAGTCCCTTAAATTTATTTCTCACTTCCACTGTATAGTCATAAGGGATTTGATTTAGGTCATACCAGAATGGTCTAGTGGTTTTCCCCACTTTCTTTAATTAAGTCTGAATTTGAAATAAGGAGTTCATGACCAGAGCCATAGTCAGTTCCTGATCATGTTTTTGCTGACTGTATAGAGCTTCCCTGTCTTTGGCTGCAAAGAATATAATCAGTCTGATTTCGGTGTTGGCTATCTGGTGATGTCCATGTGTAGAGTCTTCTCTCATGTTGTTTGAAAGAGGTGTTTGCTATGACCATTGCTTTCTCTTGACAAAACTCTATTAGCCTTTGCCCTGCTTCATTCCGTATTCCAAAGTCAAATTTGCCTGTTACTCCAGGTGTTTCTTGATTTCCCACTTTTGCATTCCAGTCCCCTATAATGAAAAGGACATCTTTTTTGGGTTTTAATTCTAAAAGGTCTTGTAGGTCTTTATCAGATCAGATCAGATCAGTCGCTCAGTTGCGTCTGACTCTTTGCGACCCCATGAATCGCAGCACGCCAGGCCTCCCTGTCCATCACCAACTCCCAGAGTTCACTCACATCCATCAAGTCAGTGACGCCATCCAGCCATCTCATCCTCTGTCATCCCCTTCTCCTCCTGCCCCCAATCCCTCCCAGCATCAGAGTCTTTTCCAATGAGTCAACTCTTCGCATGAGGTGGCCAAAGTACTGCAGTTTCAGCTTCAGCATCATTCCTTCCAAAGAAATCCCAGGGCTGATCTCCTTCAGAATGGACTGGTTGGATCTCCTTGCAGTCCAAGGGACTCTCAAGAGTCTTCTCCAACACCACAGTTCAAAAGCATCAATTCTTCAGCACTCATCCTTCTTCACAGTCCAACTCTCATATCCATACATGACCACAGGAAAAACCATAGCCTTGACTAGCTGGACCTTTGTTGGCAAAGTAATGTCTCTGCTTTTGAATATGCTGTCTAGGTTGGTCATAACTTTCCTTCCAAGGAGTAAGCGTCTTTTAATTTCATGGCTGCAGTCACCATCTGTAGTGATTTTGGAGCCCAGAAAAATAAAGTCTGACACTGTTTCCACTGTTTCCCCGAACCCTTCTATTTCAGCTTCTTCAGTGTTACTGGTTGGGGCATAGATTTGGATTACCGTCATATTGAATGGTTTGCCTTGGAAATGAACAGAGATCGTCCTGTCGTTTTTGAGATTGTATCCAAATACTGCATTTCGGACTCTTTTGTTGACTATGATGGCTACTCCATTTCTTCTAAGGGATTCTTGCCCACAGTAGTAGATATAATGGTCATCTGAGTTAAATTCACCCATTCCAGTCCATTTTAGTTTGCTGATTCCTAGAATGTTGATGTTCACTCTTGCCATCTCCTGTTTTGACCACTTCCAGTTTGCCTTGATTAATGGACCTGACATTCCAGTTTCCTATGCAATATTGCTCTTTACGTCATCAACCTTGCTTCTATCACCAGTCACATCCACAACTGGGTGTTGTTTTTGGTTTGGCTCCATCCCTTCACTCTTTCTCGAGTTATTTCTCCACTGCTCTGCAGTAGCATATTGGGCACCTACCAACCTGGTAAGTTCATCTTTCAGTGTCCTATCTTTTTGCCTTTTCATACTGTTCATGGAGAAGGAAATGGCAACCCATCCAAGTACTCCTGCCTGGAAAATTCCATGGATGGGGGAGCCTGGTAGGCTACAGTCTAAGGGGTTGCAAAGTCCGACACAACTGAGCGACTTCACTTTCTTTCTTTCTATAGTTCCTTTTGGAGAAGGAAATGCCAACCCACTCCAGTGTTCTTGCCTGGAGAATCCCATGGACAGAGGGGCCTACTGGGGCTGCGGGCTATGGGGTTGTAAAGAGTCAGACACGACTAAGCAACTAACACACACACACACACACACACACACACTGTTCATGGGGTTCTCAAGGCAAGAATACTGAAGTGGTTTACCATTCTCTTTAATCTGGTGGTTTAATCTTGGGCAAGCTGTTTACTTTTTGTGACTGTTTACTCACATGTGAAATGAAAGGAATAGACTGGCTTTCCAGATCAAACATGCTATTTCTATATGTAATTCACTAATGAGGTCATTTCTTTCTTCAAAAATATCAAAACCAATTGAAATAGACAAATTTAAATCAACTACAAAGGAAAATATGATCCACCAGCCTTATATTTCAGATTCTGACCAATAAAAAAAGGTAAATGGCAAAGCCAGTAAAGACTGAGGATAGTACATTAAAAGCAAATTGGCATAGAGAATATATGTATTTATTATTAGCCACATTATGTGGAGAAAAGAAATGAGGCTCATCGAGTTTAAGTAACATATTCAAGGTCACAAGAGTATTAAGACTAAGGATCAAATTCTTGTACCTGATATAAAAAGTAAATCCTTTCCCCATTATTCCTGTGATCTATCCTTTCTCAACAATTTAGACTGAAAATTGTTTAAATGACAAGGGTAATTGGTTTTGTTATTTGGAACTTCATAGTAAATTGATTTACCTTCTGGATGTGTTGTCTAGACTTGGCTATATTATATTAACATTAATCTTCACATGAAAATTTTTCCTTAAAATCTAAAATTTTTGAATTTAAAATATTCCTTTAGGAAGTGACCTCAGAGGACATCTAATCCAAACTATTCAGTTTTTTTTTTTAATTTTATTTTATTTTTAAACTTTACATAATTGTATTAGTTTTGTCAAATATCAAAATGAATCCGCCACAGGTATACATGTGTTCCCCATCCTGAACCCTCCTCCCTCCTCCCTCCCCATACCATCCCTCTGGGTCGTCCCAGTGCACTAGCCCCAAGCATCGAGTATCGTGTATCGAACCTGGACTGGCAACTCGTTTCTTACATGATATTTTACATGTTTCAATAAAATAAGCTTTAACTGAGCTTAAGCAATCAATTTAAAGTTATGACCAACCTAGATAGCATATTCAAAAGCAGAGACATTACTTTGCCAACAGAGGTCTGTCTAGTCAAGGCTATGGTTTTTCCTGTGGTCATGCATGGATGTAGGCTGAGCACCAAAGAATCGATGCTTTTGAACTGTGGTGTTGGAGAAGACGCTTGAGAGTCCCTTAGACTGCAAGGAGATCCAACCAGTCCATTCTGAAGGAGATCAGCCCTGGGATTTCTTTGGAAGGAATGATGCTGAAGCTGAAACTCCAGTACTTTGGCCACCTCATGCAAAGAGTTGACTCATTGGAAAAGACTCTGATGCTGGGAGGGATTGGGGGCAGGAGGAGAAGGGGACAACAGAGGATGAGATGGCTGGATGGCATCACCGACTCGATGGACGTGAGTCTGAGTGAAGTCTGGGAATTGGTGATGGACAGGGAGGCCTGGCATGCTGCAATTCATGGGGTTGCAAAGAGTTGGACATGACTGAGCAACTGAACTGAACTGAAAATTATACTATAAAGCAACCTATAACCCACAATTCTAACTTTAAGCTAAAAGTTTTTAACTTAAAAAGCTTAGACATAGGGAAAAAATGCTTTGCTCTTTTATTATAGAAAATTTTAATAACATTCTTACCAATTCTCGTGGCCATATGCATTAAAATTTGATCTCTTTATATTTTGATTGTTTGTCCTAAAAACTGTATGGAATATGATCTCATCAAGTGTGAGTGTGTGGGTGTTATTTGCTCAGTCATGTCTGACTCTTTGGGACCCCATGGATTATAGCTCACCAAGCTCCTCTGTCCATGGAATTCTCCAGGCAAGAATACTGGAGCGGGTTGCCATTTCCTTCTCCAGGGCATCTTCCCAACCCAGGGATCAAAGCTAGGTCTCCTGCACTGCAGGCAGATTTTTTACCATCTGAGCCACCAGGGAATCAAATGTGAGATGACAGCCTAAAAGAAATAGTAAGTACAATAACACAGACTTGATTTGCAAGGTAAATACTTTATTGCTTGGTAACAAAATTTTAAAGTCATAAAAATTTGAGTTTTGAAATCCCTGTAATTTGGCCACAAACTCCTTTTCCTTGCATAGTGTATTACCTCTTCCTCTCTCTGTGTCCTCTCTTGCAGCTAAATTCAGGCATCTTCCCCTGCTATGTTCATGCCTCATGTTTCACCAACTAGGATCACTAGTTATTCCATTTCATTGGAATGCCCTTTCTGTTACCCTTTCTTTAAGCCTCATCTCCCCTTCAAATATCTTTTCTTGAGTATGTTCAACCTCCTCTGTGAAGTTTTACTGATCTTTCCTTCTATTTGTGATTTTTATATCCTCTGAGCCCTTAGGCAGTCTTCACCGTTTATACTGTTCTTTTGATTTTTATCAACCAGTGCCCATGGTATTTGTTCCTGAGCTCAATTGTTAGCAGTCACCCAATATTTCAGGTACTTCCTCATCTAGATTTGATTGTGCTGAAATCCCAATAGTTCTGACTTCCTTTATGGTCAGGTCAGTTAATTTTCTTGAGATAAAATTTCATCCTAGATAGAAAGAAAATAAATAAGACAATAAATAGATTTAACTTGATATAAAAGTGACATGACCATAACAACAGCAAGTCACAAAGCTAGCATTTGAATTAAGTTTTTCCTTATGTCCAATCATGAGTTTTTTCACATACACTTCATTGGAAATCCATAAAACACTACTACATGATTTTATGCTATTGATTACCAATTCTAATTTTGTCACACCTTGATTACTACTAGCTGGTAGCATATAATTCTTGGATATTTAAAAAAAAAACACAAAAAAACCTTTTTCTTTTCAGTTTCAAGATAAAGACTATGAACTGTAGAAAAGCAGACACTTTTCTGAAATTGAACCAACAATAATAGTTACAAATGCTCAAAAATATGGGAAGATACAGAATACTATACCTTCTAATATTATGTAAATGGAAATTGAGGTCCTTTGGATCACATATAGAGTTAGTGGCACTTATTCCAAGAAGCCACCCATTTGCTCATTGATTGATAATTTATTACTATTGTGATTCGTGCTGTTTGTAGTAGAATCGGTGATATCAATAAGATGCGGAAGGTATTATAGCTTGTATTGGATTCTTCATTGTAAATTTTTTCCCGTATTTTCATGTTGTTTAATTACAATCCCCCCAGTAGGGGATGGACTCTTTTAGTATTTCTGAACCATTCTTATATTGCAGGTGACCCACAGAGACTCTAACACCTAAGGTATATTACATGTATCTTTGTTGGTTTGGGGCTTGCCTTGTGGCTCAGCTGGTAAAGAATCCGCCTGCGATGTGGGAGACCTAGGTTTGATCCCTGGGTTGGGAAGATCCCCTGGAGAAGGAAACGGCTACCCATTCCAGTATTATGGCCTGGAGAATTCCACGGACAGGATAGTCCGGGGTCACAAAGAGTCGGACACAACCGAGTGACTTTCACTTGTTGGTTTCATAATAAATGAGTAAATTGATAATTTGATTATTGAAAATCTTTATTTTGAAAGAAAAATTAATCTACAAACAAAATCAAAATAAGATAAATGAGTCCAGGCTGAAGAACATCTCTCACTAGGGTAACATAATTTACCTACACTCATTGTCAAACTGAATACCAATAAAGATCCCAGGAACAAATCATTATTGAGTAATTTTGCCAAAATGAAAGTTATATCATGTCACTCCTGTGTAACACCTCCAATGGTTTCTGTATTCTCTCAGAGGATAAAAGCATTTTCCTTTTAGAGTGGCTCACACAGCACCATCTTACAGGACATTTGTCCTTCCTTTCATGTGGTCAGCGTCAGTCACATGCCTCCGTTCACTTTCCTCCTGATACCAGGCACCTTTCAGACTTACAGACTTTTCATTTACCTCCGCCTAAGCAGAGACATTACTTTGCCAACAAAGGTCCATCTAGTCAAGGCTATGGTTTTTCCTGTGGTCATGTATGGATGTGAAAGTTGGACTCTGAAGAAGGCTGAGCGCCGAAGAATTGATGCTTTTGAACTGTGTTGGAGAAGACTCTTGAGAGTCCCTTGGACTGCAAGGAGATCCAACCAGTCCATTCTGAAGGAGATCAGCCCTGGGATTTCTTTGGAAGGAATGATGCTGAAGCTGAAACTCCAGTACTTTGGCCACCTCATGCAAAGAGTTGACTCATTGGAAAAGACTCTGATGCTGGGAGGGATTGGGGGCAGGAGGAGAAGGGGACGACAGAGGATGAGATGGCTGGATAGCATCACTGACTCGATGGACGTGAGTGAGTCTGGGTGAGATCCGGGAGTTGGTGGTGGACAGGGAGGCCTGGCGTGCTGCGATTCATGGGGTTGCTAAGAGTCGGACACGACTGAGCGACTGAACTGAACTGAACTGAGTATGTTTGTTCCCCAGATGACTATAAGGAAAGGTTTTTTTTACCTTCTTTAGTTTCGGATCAGCGAGACCTTCCCTAACTACTTATGTAAATTGCAACTTCCCTGTCCCATAATCCACCCCACCCCCACCTCCACACACACAATCACCCACTCCAGTACTCTTGCCTGGAAATTCCCATTGATGGAGGAGCCTGGTAGGCTGCAGTCCATGGGATCGCTAGGAGTCGGACACGATTGAGCAACTTCACTTTCACTTTTCACTTTCATGCATTGGAGAAGGAAATGGCAACCCACTCCAGTGTTCTTGCCTGGAGAATCCCAGGGACGCGGGAGCCTGGTGGGCTACCGTCTGGGGTCACAGAGTCGGACACGACTGAAGTGACTTAGCAGCAGCAGCAGCAGCAGCAGCAGCAGCATCCTTTAACGTAACATACTGTTTCTTTATTGCCTTATTGTCGTTGTTATTCAGTCAGTCAGTCCTGTTTGACTTTGCAAACCCATAGACTGCAGCTTGCCAGGCTTCCCTATCCTTCCCCATCTCCCAGACCTTGCTCAAACTCATGTCCATTTAGTCAGTGATGCCATCCATCCAACCATCTTGTCCTCTGTCATTCCCTTTTCCCTCCACCTTATATCTTTCCCAGCATCAGGGCCTTTTCCAATGAGTCTGCTCTTTCCCTCATGTGGCCAAATTATTGGAGCTTCAGATTCAACATCAGTCCTTCCAATGAATATTCAGGACTGATTTCCTTTAGGATTGACTGGTTTGATCTTCTTGCAGTCCAAGGGACTCTCAAGAGTCTTCTCCAAAACCACAGTTCAAAAACATCAATTCTTCAGCCTTCAGTTTTCTTTATAGTTCAAATTTTATATCTATATATGACTACTGGAAAAACCATAGCTTTATCTAGATGGACCTTTGTCGCCAAAATAATGTCACTGCTTTTAAATATGTTGTCTAGGTTTGTCATAGCTTTCTTCCAATGAGCAACAATCTTTTAATTTCATGGCTGCAATCACCATCTGCAGTGACTTTGGTGCCCAAGAAAATAAAGTCTGTCACTGTTTTCATTGTTTCCCATCTGTTTGCCATGAAGGGATGGGACTGGCTGCCATGATCTTAGGTTTTTGAACGTTGTCTAAAGTCAACTTTTCTACTCTCTTCTTTCACCTTTGTCAAGAGGCTCTTTAGTTCTTCTTTGATTTTTGCCATAAGGGTGGTGTCATCTGCATATCTGCGGTTATTGATATTTCTCCTGGCAATCTTAATTCCAGCAGTGCTTCATTCAGCCTGGCATTTCACATGATGTACTCTGCATAGAAGTTAAGTAAGCAGAGTGACAATATACAGCCTTGAAATACTCCTTTCCTGATTTGGAACCAGTCTGTTATCCCATGCATGGTTCTAACTGTTTCTTCTTGACCTGCATACAGGTTTCTCAGGAAGCAGGTAAGGTGGTCTGGTATTCCCATCTCGTTAAGAATTTTCCACAATTTGTTGTGATCCACACAGTCAAAGGCTTTGGCATAGTCAGTAAAGCAGAAGTAGATGTTTTTCTGGAACTCCCTTGCTTTTTTGATGATCCAGCAGATGTTGGCAATTTGATCCCTGGTTCCTCTGCCTTTTCTAAATCCAGTTTGAACATCTGGAAGTTCTCAGTTCACATAGAACCAAAGTTCTCTGTTGAAGCCTAGCTTGGAGAATTTTGAGCATTACATTACTAGCATGTGAAATGAGTGTTATTGTGCAGTAGTTTGAATATTCTTTGGCGTTGCCTTTCTTTGGGATTGGAATGAAAACTGACCTTTTCTGGTCCTGTGGCCACTGCTGAATATTCCAAATTTGCTGGTGTATTGATTGCAGCACTTTCACAGCATCATCTTTTCAGATTTGAAATAGCTCAGCTGGCATTCCATCACCTCCTTGTTCAAGGTGATGCTTTCTAATGCCCACTTGACTTCGGACTCCAGATTGTCTGGCTCTAGGTGAGTGATCACATCGTGATGCTTATCTGTGTCATGAAGATCTTTTTTTGTGTAATTCTGTGTATTCTTGCCACCTCTTTTTAATAACTTCTGCTTCTGTTAGGTCCATTTATTGTTTCTGTCCTTTACTGTCTCCATCTTTGCATGAAATATTCCCTTGGTGTGTCTAATGTTCTTGAAGAAATTTTTAGTCTTTCCCAATCTATTGCAATCACTTAGGAAGTGATCTCTCCCTGCTATTCTTTGGAACTCTGCATTCAGATGGGTGTATCTTTCTGTTTCTTATTTCCTATACCAAAATATATGTTTTAAGATGATTAGGAAGATTTTTTGTTTAGTTTGTATATCCTCTGGCCTCAAATAGTGTCTGACACATAGTCAGTGCACAATACATGCTATTTATTAAATGGATAACATGATCAGTATTAGCTTTAGTGTATCTAGAAATGAATATTTTAGTCTCAATGTTTCTGTGATTTGACAGGCTGTATTATGGTTTTGAACAGCAAAGAATCCTTTTGAAATATTTTTCCATTTTTTTCCCAGTAATTTCCCTGTCATGAAATTTTCCCATGATGTGTGTGCACTTCATGTCTTAGCTTTTGTTGGATGACAGTGTAGTAGATTGAGGTCCACTCCATAGGACATAATTTTATTCTAAGGCATAGTAACATTAAGGACAGAGACAATTACCAGATCATTCCTATTTTATCTGACTAATTATTTTTTTGCTTTGTTTTTACCAAAATAGCTGAAATTGGTCCGAATTGTTTTACTTCTTTTCTCAATTTTAATCTTCTAGTTCAGACATGAGCAATAATGACTGGTGGGCCTGACTTGGCTTCACTTTGTATTTTTTTTTTTGTTTTGCTTTGTCTTTTTGTTTTAATAGCCAATGAGCTAAATATAGTTTTAATGGTTATATTTTAAGTGATTATGTAAATATCTTCATAATAGCATTGACTTTCCTTTTTTATTTTGACCTACAAAGCCTAAAATATTTATGTGCCCTTTAAGCAAACCTTGCCAACCTGTTTTCTAGTTATTTGATGTTAAATAAGGATCTGAAACTTATGAACAAGATGGTAAAATTAACAGGTCCCATTAGTTGAATGCCTACTATGTGCTTATTAACATTATAAGCACTTTTCATATGCTATTTTAAGTTCTTAATATTCCGTCAAGTAAGATATTTTTAACAATGGTTTTACATGTGAGTGAATAAAAACCCATAAAGATAAATCATGTAAATATCACATTAACAGTTTCCCCAACTATTTTGGAATGAAAATCTTGGCTTACTAAACCTCCCAAAAATTTAACTCCTCTCAACCTTGGTGCCAAACAACTACAATCAAAGTAGCAACAGCAACAATAACAATAAAATAAGGCCAAGTAAGGGGAAAAATTAAGACTCAATGAATAAGATATCAATTCCTTAGAGTTTGAGACTTCCTGTGGGCAGTCTACTGTCTTTGTTTATAGGACTGTCTTATATTTGCTGCTCTGTTTCAGTAACGTATGAAGAAAGATGGAGTTTGTCAGCTTGTAGCCAGGAAAGTAAAGAACTCTTGCCAATATCCAAATATCCCATTTGGTAGTTGATCATGACTTTGTCCTTACACATGTTACCACAACTGTGGGCGCTGCATCTTGATCTCTGAGTGGTAGGCTGTGAGCAGAAACTGTGCGTACTAAAACAAAATAAAATGTTCCCAAGGTAAAGTCAACATAAGTTGAATTTTACACCAGAAATATTTTGTAATACGTCGATCCCATAAATAATAAAACGGCCCTGAAATTTTTGGATATTTATGTTGAGAGACTCTCTTCAAAGAATAGATTGTATGCTTATTTCTTTTATGGATAAAGGCAGAGAAGTAGCTCTCAGGTGTGAATTAACACTGGATGGTTTCATAGAAATGAATGTTCATAAAATTTTTATTTGACCTATGTGAAATCAAAAGTACACAATAAGTGACATAGTATGTTTGAAATAGAGAGTCAGGAAGAAAATTTCATGCATTCCATATTACCTCTTGTGAGATATACAGTTAACTTTTAAAGCAAGCTAATCCTTTGACAATTTTCCATGTATAAATGTTTAAAAATACATAGCAAATAATCTGTCTGCAAAATTATATATATGTATACATATACATACAAAATATTCATATATATAACATATATAAATCAGTGTATATTCACACACGTGCAAGCATATAATTTATACACATACCTTTACCTTTCTATAATATATAAACAAAACATTTCTTTTTTCAAGGTAGACAACCATTAACAAAAGTCCATTTCCCAGGGAACTATAGCATATCCAGTTATTAGTGTATTGTGCTTGTCATTTCTGCTAATTTTCCTGATAGAATTGCTTAATGTTATTTAGTGATGAATAGGCAGGGAGTCCGGAGAAGGTAATGGCACCCCACTCCAGTACTCTTGCCTGGAAAATCCCATGGATGGAGGAGCCTGGTGGGCTGCAGTCCATAGGGTCGCTAAGAGTCGGACAGGACTGAGTGACTTCACTTTCACTTTCACTTTCATGCACTGGAGAAGTAAATGGCAACCCTCTCCAGTGTTTTTGCCTGGAGAATCCCAGGGACGGTGGAGCCTGATAGGCTGCCGTCTATGGGGTCGCACAGAGTCCAACACGACTGAAGCAACTTAGCAGCAGCAGCAGCAGCGGCAGGCCGGGAGTCAGCTTAGAACATAACATTACATATGATCAATATCTAATGATACAGAGAGCGCTAGTCTGGTATGCAATCTAAAACAAAGTGAAAAACACATGGGAAAAAAAAACAGAGACAATTTGAATGTAAGGGATATTGGTAATATGGCAGTTCAAAATCCTGATAGGTGATTTCTATGGTATTTCCACAATTTAATAGTACAAAATGATGAAAATATATTTTCTTCTATTTATCTTGCAATTTTATGTTTCATTTATACAAATATTTTCAAAGGAGATTACCAGCCTCTATATTCCTGCTGCTACTGCTAAGTTGCTTCAGTCATGTCCAACTCTGCGCGACCCCATAGACGGCAGCCCACCAGGCTCCCCCGTCCCTGGGATTTTCCAGGCAAGAACACTGGAGTGGGTTGCCATTTCCTTCTCCAATGCATGAAAGTGAAAAGTGAAAGGGAAGTCGCTCAGTCGTGTCCAACTCTTAGCGACCCCATGGACTGCAGCCTACCAGGCTCCTCTGTCCATGGGATTTTCCAGGCAAGAGTACTGGAGTGGGGTGCCATTGCCTTCTCTATATTCCTAGTAGCTAGAATTCTAATTTCTATTAAATTCAATATTGATTTTTAATTTGTTGGATAGTAAATATTAGGTGAATTAATATTAAATTATTAAAGAGAAATAAGTTGAATTAATAAGGGAATTAGTAATAAAATGATAATGTTTTGGAGAATTCCTGGTAAAGATGGTAGAAAACTAGAACTTCCATGACAGAAAGAAAGTTAAGGAGATATTTCACCAGGTTCAAAAGTTCTTTGAATAAAAGTCAAATTATTTGTTTTAAACTCTATTTAACAAATGTCTCTATTTAAAGTTAGTCCTAAAGGTATTTTGTTTTAGACTTGAAAGTTTTATATCTATTTTCTTTTAAAAGGAAGTTAAAATATAAGTACAAGCATATGAGTTATTAGAGTGCCAATATATTTAATATTTAGAGTTAAAAATAACTGCCAAGATAAATTACTGGACATTTGTATCACTTAAAATTGTCACCTGGATCCAATGAACTATAATATTTTTTTAAGCAAAACTTGTGTTCTTGAAGTTCATCTTTGAAAACTGTAAATGAAAAAAAAAGTGTTATATGTAGTCTAAATCTTAAGAGTATCTCAGTAAATATTTTTGCATAAAATTCACATTCGTTGTCGTTCAGTCACTCAGTTGTGTTGTACTCTTTGCGACCCCAGGGGCTGCAGCACGCCAGACTTCCCTGTCCTTCCCTACCTCCTGGAGTTTGCTCATATTCATGTCCATTGAGTCAGTGATGCCATCCAACCATCTCATCCTCTGTTATCCCTTTCTCCTCCTGCCTTCAATCTTTCCCAGCATCAGGGTCTTTTCTAGTGAGTCGGCTCTTCACATCAGGTGGCCAAAGTATATATTTGGTTATTATTAGGATTTCCTGTCTTTATACTTAGGATTAACCAAGTGGTATTTTTAGCTATAAAAGGTCCAGCAAGAAGAAGGTAACCAACCACTTACACACCACAAACTGTGCTCTGAAGTTTCCAGGTTTCTAAAACCCCAAGAGAATCTTGAGTTTATTCTCCTTTCAAATTAAAGGCAAATTTTGCTAGTCAATTTCGTACTTCTTTTTTCATTGCAAGCTGGCAGCAAGGGGAATTTTCCCATTAGACTCTGTAGTGTTTGGAGGAGGGATAGTGGTTTTTCTGTAGTACGTGTCATTAAAACTTTGTTGACTTTATGATTTCAACAATTTGCCAGACTGTTTCAGGATGTTGTTGCTACCACAGCAGCTGCATTGCTTCCTTTTTGCATGCATGATTCAAAGGAAGGGGAAATTTTTGTCTAGCTTCTGATTAAAATTAGGGCTCTAATGTTGGTAGTAACTTTGGAGACCATCTTATGTATCAAGATTTACTCCTTTTTATACAATGAGAAAATAAAAATCCAAGAGTTCGAGATGATGGCAAGTGTTCTACAATAGAGTGCAACTTAGAATCTGAGTAATTTGACTCCCGCTCATTTCTGTTTCTATGTCAATTACTCTGCCACTAGAATGTGATCTATGGAATGTCTAGGAGAATAGGGAATTATTAACTTCCATGTTCTTAGATCCAAGATTGTTTGTGAAAAGGAAGTTTTCTTTGTTTTGCTGGCATACAGTGGTCAGAGAGATTTACCTGAAAGATATTTTTCCTTCATTGTTAGCAAATAAAATTTGCATTTTATTATACCTAGTCTGTGGTCTTATTATTAGCCTGCATACATTGCTTAGATAATGAGTACTAAAAATATGATAAATACAAGATTAGTTCTCAGTGTTACTATTAACATAAGGAAACAGTAATGTAGACAACATAAGGATAATAATCATAAATACATAGTACATTTTAAGGTTTTATTTGCTCAAAAATCTGTCTTCTCAATTATGTATTACTTAGAGTAACAGTGACATTGATGTTTTTTTAAAATTTTTTGGTCTACATATAAAGTGATGAATTGAAAATATCCAGAAGGGTATTCTCAGATACTGAGAAGTTTTTCTGCAATTCAGTCTATGATACCGCAGTCCACTGAGTGTATAGGCCACCCAGAGATAATGTGGAGCTTATTGCTTATTAAAGTATATTGCCATTTACTTTGACCCTTGACAAACTCTATTCTTCAAGGTTTTTCCTCTACCCTTCTTTTCCCTTCTTGACAGGTAATGATTTCAAAAGATCTATTAGATATTATATGCATAATGAAAGTGCAAAGCTTGCTGTCAGGTACAATAGACTGCAGTTTTTATTTGAGGCCTCAAAGTTATACTATGTCATGGGTACCTGGAAGGTCAGCAAAGATGGTACATGCTTCCCATCTCATTTCTTTGGTAGATATTAACAAGGTTACTTGGTTAATGCATAATCGTTCGCTTTTCTTTACCCCTTCTCTATCTCAAAGGTCATTTTATTCTTCCCCAAGCAGAAGGTCAATGATGTTCTCTATTCTAATGGTCTGTCCTATACATTATTATGCACTTTGTAGGTTTGCAAATAATATAGAATAATAAAACTTGGTTCATTGATTTTCTTCTTATAGACATTATTGTGTTAAATTCTAAAAGATAACACATTTAAAACATCAGCCATAATTCTATCAATTTTTATTTATATATATTCTCTTTCACATGCATACTTTTTAACATAGTCACAATCACAATGTAGATACCATGTTATATATTTCTTTTCATTCTTAAAATTTTACTCTTAAGTATTATAAATGGTGGTCTTAATTAGTCTTTTAATGACTATGGATAATTTTACCATTTTGATACACCAGGTATTGCTTTAAGGGTCCTCAAAATTTGGACCTTTTTTTGAGCATTACCAATAACGGTGCAACAAATGTTTTCATGCATACTAGTTTGAAATTGTTTTGAATTGTTTCCTTAGGGTACAATCCTAAAATTGGAGTGGTTTAGAAAATGAATGTATTATTATAAGACATTTGACATAAATTCTTATCGCAATTTCCAAAAGGTATGCATAAAATTCAATGTCATCAGCTCTAAGTAAAGAAGTCAATTTCATTGTAACTATGTCCATTCACTATGATCATTTGTATTTTCCCTGTTATATTGGCATAAGTTATTCCTGGTGGCTTAGATAATAAAGAACCTGCCTGCAATGAAGAGACCCAGATTTACTCCCTAAGTTGGAAAAATCCCCTGGAGAAGGGAATGGTAACCCACTCCAGTATTCTTGCCTGGAGAATTCTATAGACAGAGGAGCCTGGCAAGCTACAGTCCACAGAGTCACAAAGAGTCAGACACAACTGAGTGACTAACACAAACATACTCTAGTGATTTTATTTTTATAAAAATTCCTCATAACCGTTCATGTACTTATATTAGACCCCTAATTTTCTCCTGATAAATGTTTTCAACTATTACATTGGAGTGATTCATAATAATCAACTTTTATTCTGAAAAGAACACAGTTTAAGTTTTTATGTTTACATTTCTCAGTATTGTTTAGGTGATCTCTTCTGTGATTTCAAAGCTACAAAATTTGTTTTTCCTTCACATGACTGACAAATAATCCTTATATTTTAAGACTGTTTTTAAATTGATCTGACAAGTGTTTGATTGTAAGTAGAGTTCATCGTGGTGCATGCATTAATTTTGGCATATAATCCACTGTGTCCATTTCAGTTTTCCTAATATCAGTTCAGTTCACTCACTAAGTCATGTCCAACTCTTTGTGACCCCATGATTTGCAGCACACCAGGCCTCCCTGTCCATCACCAACTCACGGAGTCCACCCAAACCCATGTCCATCAAGTTGATGATGCCATCCAACCATCTCATCCTCTGTCATCCCCTTCTCCTCCTGCCCTCAATCTTTCCCAGCATAAGGGTCTTTTCCAATGAATCAGCTCTTCATATCGGGTGGCCAAAGTACTGGAGTTTCAGCTTCAGCATCAGTCCTTCCAATAAACACCCAGGACTGATCTCCCTTAGGATGGACTGGTTGGATCTCCTTGCAGTCCAAGGGACTCTCAAGAGTCCTCCAACACCACAGTGCAAAAGCATCAATTCTTCAGCGCTCAGCTTTCTTCACAGTCCAACTCTCACATCCATACATGACCACTGGAAAAACCATAGCCTTGACTAGCTGGACCTTTGTTGGCAAAGTAATGTCTCTGCTTTTGAATACACTATCTAGGTTGGTCATAACTTCCCTTCCAAGGAGTAAGCGTCTTTTAATTTCATTGCTGCAATCACCATCTGCAGTGATTTTGGAGCTCCCCAAAATAAAGTCTGACACTGTTTCCACTATTTCCCCATCTATTTCCCATGAAATGATGGGACCGGATGCCATGATCTTAGTTTTCTGAATGTTGACCTTTAAGCCAACTTTTTCACTCTCCTCTTTCACTTTCATCAAGAGGCTCTTTAGTTCTTCTTCACTTTCTGCCATAAGGATGGTGTCATCTGCATATCTGAGGTTATTGATATTTCTCCTAGCAGTCTTGATTCCAGCTTGTGCTTCCTCCAGCCCAGCATTTCTCATGAGGTACTCTTCATATAAGTTAAATAAGCATGGTGACAATATTCAGCCTTGACGTACTCCTTTTCCTATTTGGAATCAGTCTGTTGTTTCATGTCCAGTTCTAACTGTTGCTTCCTGACCTGCATACAGGTTTCTCAAGAGGCAGGTCAGGTGGTCTGGTATGCCCATCTCTTTCAGAGTTTTCCACAGTTTATTGTGATCCACACAGTCAAAGGCTTTGGCATAGTCAATAAAGCAGAAATTTTTCTGCTATTTAAGTAATGGCTTTGAACCTTCAATTTTAGAATTCTCATTGTATCATAATGAAAATATCTCCCATCCAAACTTCTAATCTTGTTGTTTAGTTTTGACTGACTTATAATTTAAATGCTACCAAAAAAAAATAGTATTTTGTTTATGATTAAATTACTTCATCAATAAAAGGTTTGAGAGGACCATTCATGCTATTGCATGTAGCTATAATTCACTAAATTAAACAATTATGTCTTTATTTATCTTTTGTACTACTGATGAACATTAAAGTTGTTGCTTTATGAATAAAACATAAATAATATTCTTAGACATGTTATTCGCTGCATGAATTTCTGTTGCATAAATGTTTAGGAATAGAATTGCTAGGTCAGAACATCGGCATTTGATTCCACTTAGTTAATAATGGCAAAGAGTTTTACAAAATTATTTAACCAATATATACTCTGGCAACAGTGTTTGTGAAATTCAGTTGCTCCACAGTCTTTAAATCATGTGATATTTTAAGTCATTTTAATTTTAACCATATCAGGGGGAAATTCACAGGTACTGATTCTGGAATTTGGTTCCTGTTTCAAAGTTTTATTAGGTATTTGGGTTTTTTTGGGGGGGTATTTTTAAATTTTTACTTTATTGCACCTTTCTTCTATTCAATTTTCAGGTTTTTTTCTTATCAATTTGTGGATTCTTTTATGTTATTCTGCATATGAGCATTTTATGTGTTACATGTATGGCGAATATCTTATCCCATTGGATGCCTTGCCTTTTCAGTGTCATAGTTGGGATTTTGATAAATTTATCATTCTTTCTCTTGTGGTCAGTGTTCCGTATCTAACTTAAGAAATTCTTTCCTTACCCAGAGCCTCAAAACTAGTCTCTGTATGGCCTTCTAACATCTTTGTTGAAGTAGTCTTCATAATTAAATCTAGAGTTAACAAGGTATTGATGGATCTGTGAAATATGAAGCTGAAGACGGATGTTTTTCTCTGTGTGTGTGTACTCAGTCATGTCTGATTCTTTGAGACCTCTGGACTGTGGCCCACTAGGCTCCTCTGTCCAGGGGATTTCCCAGTCAAGAATATTGGAGTGGGTTGCCTTAAACACCCACCCTTTATTATTATTAAAACTTTAAAATCTATGTTTAATTTTTTATTATTAACTGTCCTTTACCATTTATAATAAAGCAAGTCTCCGTATTTACATGACTCAATTTTTGGTCCTTTGGTCTTATAGTTCAATTTTGGGTCAGTAGTAGACGATATTAGTTATTGTACTTGGGCAAACGTTGGGAGATAGTGAAGGACAGGGAACCCTGGCATGCTTCAGTCCATGTGTCATGAAGAGTTGGACATGTCTTGGTGAATGAACAACAACAACTTTACATTAAGTTTGCTGTTCTATGGAACAAACTTCCTACTTTGATACTAGTGAGTCTTACCTATTCTGGTCTGGTTGTACTGCCATATCAATTTTAGAAGTACTTTATTTCTTCACTCCTATCCCACAAAAAGCAAAACAAAATACTTGGTCATGTAAAAGTTTTATTGTGATTCTTAATGCAGAGTTCCAAGAATAGCAAGGAGAGATAAGAAAGCCTTCCTCAGCGATCAATGCAAAGAAATAGAGGAAAATAACATGATGGAAAAGACTAGAGATCTATTCAAGAAAATTAGAGATACCAAGGGAATATTTTATGCAAAGATGGGCTCGATAAAGGACATAAATCGTATGGACCTAACAGAAGCAGAAGATATTAAGAAGAGATGGCAAGAATACACAGAAGAACTGTAGGAAACAGAGCTTCACGAACAAGATAATCATGATGGTGTGATCACTCACCTAGAGCCAGACATCCTGGATGTGAAGTCAAGTGGGCCTTAGAAAGCATCACTACGAACAAAGCTAGTGGAGGTGATGGAATTCCAGTTGAGCTACTTCAAACCCTGGAAGATGATGCTGTGAAATTGCTGCACTCAATATGCCAGCAAATTTGGAAAATGCAGCAGTGGCTACAGGACTGGAAAAGGTCAATTTTCATTCCAATCCTAAAGAAAGGCAATGCCAAAGAATTGCTTGTGCCTATCGCACAGTTGCACTCATCTCACACGCTAGTAAAGTAATGCTCAAAATTCTCCAAGCCAGGCTTCAGCAATATGTGAACCGCGAACTTCCAGATGTTCAAGCTGGTTTTAGAAAAGGCAGATGAACCAGAGATCAAATTGACAACATCTGCTGGATCATGGAAAAGGAAGAGAGTTCCAGAAAAACATCTATTTCTGCTTTATTGGCTATGCCAAAGCCTTTGACTGTGTGGATCACAATAAACCGTGGAAAATTCTGAAAGAGATGGGCATACCAGACCACCTGATCTGCCTTTTGAGAAAGCTGTATGCAGGTCAGGAAGCAACAGTTAGAAATGGACATAGGAGATGTACAATGTTTTGTTTTAGACCTGAGAATATACAAAGAAAATTATTCAGTCAATTAAAAAAAAAAAAAAGAAATGGACATGGAACAATAGACTGGTTCCAAATAGGAAAAGATGTACATCAAGGCTGTATATTATCACCCTGCTTATTTAACTTCTATGCAGAGTACATCATGAGAAACATTGGGCTGGAAGAAGCACAGGCTGGAATCAAGATTGCTGGGAGAAATATCAATAACCTCAGATATGCAGATGACACCACCCTTATGGCAGAAGGTGAAGAACAACTAAAGAGCCTCTGATGAAAGTGAAAGAGGAGAGTGAAAAAGTTGGCTTAAAGGTCAACATTCAGAAAACTAAGATCATGGCATCTGGTCCCATCAATCATGAGAAATAGATGGGGAAACAGTGGAAACAGTGTCAGACTTTATTTTGGGGAGCTCCAAAATCACTGCAGATGGTGATTGCAGCCATGAAATTAAAAGACACTTACTCCTTGGAAGGAAAGTTATGACCAACGTAGATAGCATATTCAAAAGTAGAGACATTACTTTGCCAACAAAGGTCCATCTAGTCAAGGTTATGGTTTTTCCAGTGGTCATGTATGGATGTGAGAGTTGGACTGTGAAGAAAGCTGAGTGCTGAAGAATAAATGCTTTTGAACTGTGGTGTTGGAGAAGACTCTTGAGAGTCCCTTGGACTTCAGGGAGATCCAACCAGTCCATTCTGAAGGAGAACAGCTCTGGGATTTCTTTGGAAGGAATGATGCTAAAGCTGAAACTCCAGTACTTTGGCCACCTCATGCGAAGAGTTGACTCATTGGAAAATACCCTGATGCTGGGAAAGATTGAGGGCAGGAGGCGAAGGCGATGCCAGAGGATGAGATGGCTGGATGGCATCACTGACTCGATGGACTTGAGTTTGGGTGAACTCTGGGAGTTGGTGATGGACAGGGAGGCCTGGCGTGCTGCAATTCATGGGGTCACAATAAGTTGGACACGACTGAGCGACTGAACGAAACTGAACTGAATTGATATTATATCACAGTTTTTGAAAATTTAAGTATTTACAACATAGAACCTTTTAATTAGATGGCATTTAAAATTTTAATTTCCTTATTGTTCTTGATATCTAGAAATAAATTGATTTTTATATGGTATCCAGTGTCTTTACTCAAATTACTTTTGGATTCTAAAGTTATCAACTGTTTGTTGTCAATTATGTGATCTAAACATATTGACAATTTTTCTTTGTTTCATTCATACATCTTATTTCTTTATCTTGCTTTATTTTATCATTTATAGTGATAGTCAGGCATCTTTATCTAGTAACCAATATCAGAAGGAAAACATTTAATCTAATATCATTAACTGTAGTTAGGATGGGTTTTATTTCTCTATTCTGCAAAAAGTAGGGTTTCTGGGGTGTCAATATTATTTATACCACTGGAGCTGAAGTTTTCTTTGTGAAAGTGTTTTTATTATAAATTTAAATTATTTAATAAAAATAAACTATTTTGAGTTTCACTTTTTGGTGTGTCAGTTTTAGTATGCTTTGCTCAGAATTTGTATATTTCATTTACACTTTCAATTGTAATGGTGTAAGGTCACTTTTGATGTAGTGTGATCTGTTTATAGTCACAAAATTATGCTTTTGTATCTCTCTTCTCTCTTGCCTTTCCCTATTTTTGTTTCTCTCTCTGTCTCTTCTTTTTCAAGGTTAATCGACAAATTTATCAATTTTATTATCTTTTAAAAAACTTTGATTTTGTTGAGCCTTTTAATATTTATTTTGTAATAATTTATTAAATTATATTTTATTTACTTTCTTATACCTTATTTGGGTTAAATTTGCTGTGTTTCTTATAGTTTCATGGGATGATTTCTAGATAACTTTTCAACATGTTCAGTTCTTCAGTTATATGTTATGAATTGAAGGGTATTAATTTCACTGTACACATGATTTAAGCTACATTCTACACACTTTATTACATATTTTTATTATGTTCATTTCAAATATTTTCTCACTTCCTTAGTGATTTCTACCTTGATACATGAGATATTTAGATGCTTATTGTTTACTCTCCCAAAGTTCAGGATTTCTACTTGCTATCTTTTAGTCTTCATCTTAACTCCACTTTACTCAGAAAACATTTTTCAGCTTTTGAATTTTTGGATACCTTTTTTTTAAAACCCACATAAGCTGAAAGTGAGTAAATGTTCCATCTGCATTTAAAAATAATGTGTATGCTGGTTTTATTTAGTGCATTAATACACATATTTTAATTAGGTCAATTCTATTAATCTGATTGCTTAAATAGTTTTTGATCTTGATTTTTTCAGTCTCTTTGTTGTGTTATTCAGCTGAGCAATTTTGTTTTAAGAAAACCTCATGATTTATCTTTTTTTAAAAATAAATTTAATTTTTTTTTAATTTTTCATCTATGTTGCTGACTGTATACATGTTTAAAATTTTATGTCTTCCTAATGTCCATCCTGATGATGGACTTCATGCTAATGAAAAAGAACTCTTTACGTCTTGTAAAACTTTTTGCTGTAGTGCATTTTTGTTTGATGATAATTGCATTAGAAAATCTAAGTCTTTCCTTCTGTGTGTCTCCTTTACTCTCATACTGTTGTCATACTCATATTACTCCTGATTCCAGATATGTAGAGATTTCCCCTCCCCCATAGGCAGTGTGTGACACCAGCTGAGTGTCCTGCAATTTAACTCAGTTCTGACACCATCTGGGGATAGCCTCAGGTGCCCCTTGGGATAGCTCAGTCTCACCTTGAAACTGAAGTGGGCTAAGTCTCACTTCAGAGGCCATTCACAAGTCCAAGTGGTCACTTGTGCTTCTGACTGATTGGCTGTAATTCTGAAGTTCCCATTACCCCCTTCTTGGGTTCAATTAAGTTGCGAGAGCAGCTCACAGAACTCAGCAAAAAAGTTCACATACTGTTCTATTTTATTAATTATTAACAATAGTGTTTATTGTTTGGAACATCCAAATGAAAGAGCTATGTTTGGAAAAAAGTATGTGGGAAGGGGGCCCCAAAATTCATGCCCTCTCCAGGGGCACCCCTCTCCTAGCACAATACCAGAAGCTTCATCAGGTAGGTGTAATGGATCACTAACTGCACTTTGAGCCTTTCTCCCTTGGAGAAGGGCATGGTGACCCACTCCAGTATTCTTGCCTGGAGAATCCCATGGACAGTGTAGCCTGGCAGACTACAGTCCATAGGGTTACACAGAGTCGAACACAACTGAAGGGACTTAGCATGAACCTCTTTTAAGAGATGTGGGGCACGCTGCAGACTCGAACTGTGATTGGTCTTTCAGATGCATAGCCTCTTCCATGAGCCCAACCAGTGTTGCCTCATTAAGAACAAAGTATCCTCCTGTTACCCAGGAAAATACAAGTATTTCAGTGGTCCTGTATGAGGAATCAGAGTCAAGGAGCAAACACAAGAAAAAAAGATGCTGCTAATGCTCTTATCATTTAGGAAATTTCAGGAACTCTGCCAGGAACCAGATATCAATTTATTTTGTTTTATTGTCTCACAGTAATACAGCCATTTAAGTCTTATTTTAGTTAGAACATCCATGAAAATGTTTTTCCGTTATTCTCCTTTTAAGTGTTTTGCATGCCTGTGTTTAATTAGTCTTTGCAAGAATAGTTGGGTTTTATCCAGTCTTATAATCATTATCTTTTAGTTAGAATACTTATTCTAAATAATATAATTTAATATAATTACTGACATAAATAATTCTACCATGATGTTGCTTACTTTCTAACTGTTCCTTCTATATCATCTTTTCTCTTCTTTCTTGTCTTTTAATTTTTTTTTTCCACTTTACTCGTTTATTAGCTTGGTCATTGTAGACTTTTTACTCTTCCTTTCAGTTATCCTAGAAACTAAAACTTACAATCCTGACTTCTCAAAACACTCCATGTTTATCTTTTTCCTGACAATGCAATGGTCGTAGAACACTTTTGCACTATTTCGCATCTTTTTGTCTATGTGCTGTTGTTGATGATTATTTCAAATCTATGAGTATTTTAAACCTAAAAGAAATGTTAATTTTTTACAATCCATACTTATTTAGAGTTAGCCACATTTTAAACAATTCTGTTGCTCTCTTTCTTTCCTCAATTTCTGACTTTGTTTCTGGGAGCCTTTCTCTTCTGCCTGAGCAACATTCCTGTACTGTTTCTTTTAGTGAGTCTGTTTGAGGCAAAAATCTTAATTTTTTTCTTGTTTTTTTTTTTTTTTTCCCCTTAGGTTAATAAATTTCCTTCTAACAACAAGTGTTTCCAAAATCACCTATTAATTTAAATATTACTCTAGGCTTCTTTCTAGATGATTTTAGAATTTGTTTGTTCTTCACTTTTCTGCTCTATAAGTATTGTTGTAGTGACCTTTATAGTCAATAATTTCAAGATGCTTTCAGTCATTATCTCCTCCAAATTGCTTCTTCCTTATTATCTTACTTGTTTCTCTCTGGGAAGAAAGTGGAGCTGCATATTATCTATATGTGTGTGTATACACACACACACACACACTGTTTTGTTGGCTATCTAGGTATCTATGTCCACTGTTTTTTTAATTTCTATCCCCACATAGGTCAATACAGACTACTGAGTAGAGTTTCCTTTGCTATGCAGCAGGTTTTTATTATTTATTTTATATACAATATTGTCAATCACAGTCTTCCAATTTACCTGTCTCCCCCATCTTTACCCCTAATAACCATAAGTTTTTTTTCTACATCTGTGACTCTATTTCTGTTTTATAAATAGGTTCATTTGTTAACATTTTTTTTTAGATTCTGCACCTAAGTGATATATGATTTGTGTCTTTCTCTGACGCACTTCACTCAGTATGGCAATCTCTAGGTCCGTCCATGTCACTGCGTATGACATGTTTCACTTTTTATGGCTCAGTAATATACTCCATTGTATTTGTGTACCATGTCTACCTTATCCATTTCTCTGTCAGTGGACATTTAGGTTGCTTCCATGCCCTGGATTTTGTAAATAGTGCTGCAATGAACCTTGGGATACATGTATCTTTTTGAATTATGATTTTCTCTGGATATATGCCCAGGAGTGGGATTGCTGGATCAAATGGTAGCTCCGTTGAGTCTGTTTCTGCCCACTTTTGTTCCTAGTTGTTATTTCTGTGGTTTTGTTTATTCGTGTGCTTGACAGTTTTGGGATTAAGGGACAGATCTTATTTATGGGAAAAAATAATCTGTGAACTAAGATAATATATTTCTTTAGAGAGAACTTTTTTGATAGGATGCTACTTGCATTAGTTATATAAAGTCTTTGATCCAACTTTAAGGATTAAGATTCAAAACTGGAGTTTTGTTCCTACAAGCTCTACTTGTAATTTATCATTTTCAAACCAAAATGTGCCTCACCAATATTGGGCTCTCAATAATGCTGCCCAGATTCTCATTTTTCTTTTTTGAAATTGTCTTTGGAAGAAAATGGCCCTAAAAGTTTTGCTTCTCACACTAATTTCCTTTTACTCTGGACTCTTGACTTCCTAATTGTTGAGTATAGTATTAAATCTACAAAGTTTTAACATAGAAAATAAAATGTTTAGCCTTTTTATTTTGTTTTGGCTTTCTTAGTTGACCTTTGTTTGGAAGTTAATTCAAATTACCTAGCCTACCATTATTAGTAGTGGAAGTCTCCAGTTTTGTTTTGTTTTTAATATTTTGATTTTTATTTGTTTTTTAGAAAATACACTTTACTTTTTAGATCAATTTTAGGTTCACAGAAACATTGAGCAGAAAATATAGAGATTTCCCATATATCACTTGCCCCCACATATGCATAGCCTCTCTCGCTATCAAAGGTCTACACTAGGATCAGTGAACCTACATTGATGTATCATAATTACCCTAAATCCCTAGTTTACATTAGGGTTTACTCTTGGTGTTGTACATTCTATGGATTTTTGACAAATGGATAGTGACATATATCCAGCATTGTAGTGTCATACAAGATTATTTTACTGCACTAAAAATCCTGTCTACTCCACATATTCATCCTTCCCTCCCCTCAACCATGGTGACCACTAATCTGTTTCTGTCTCCATAGTTTTGCCTTTTCCAGAATGTCATACAGTTATACTCATACAGTACATAAACTTTTCAGACTAGTTTCTTTCATTTTGTAATATGTACTTACATTTCCTTCATTCATTTCATGATTTTGATATCTTTTTTTCTTTAGTACTGAAAAATATTCTACTTTCTGGATGTACCAGTTTATCTATCCACCTGCTTACTGAAAGGTGTCTTTGTTTCTTCCACATTTTAGCTATTATGGATAAAGCTGCTGTAAGTACTCTTGCAAGTTTTTATATGAGTACATGAGTTTAAAAATCATTTGGGTAAATAGCAAGGAGTATGATTGCTGGATTGTATAGTCAGAGTATATTTCACTTTGTAAGAAACTGCTGGACCAACTTCCAAAATGGCTATACTCTTTTGTGTCTCCAGCAGTGATGAATGAGACTTTGTTGCTCTACCTCCTCACCAGCATTTGGTATTGTTAGTTTTCCAGGTTTTGGCCATTCTAATAGATGTAGAGTTGTACTTTGTTGTTTTAATTTGGAATTCCCTAAAGAACTAAAATGGACTGGGATGGGTGAATTTAACTCAGATTACCATTATATCTACTACTGTGGGCAGGAATCCCTTAGAAGAAATGGAGTAGCCATCATGGTCAACAAAACAGTCCAAAATGCAGTACCTGGATGCAAACTCAAAAATGACAGAATGATCTCTGTTCATTTCCAAGGCAAACCATTCAATATCACCGTAATCCAAGCCTATGCCCAAACCAATAATGCTGAAGAAGCTGAAGTTGAACAATTCTATGAAGACCTACAAGAACTTTTAGAACTAACACCCAAAAAAGATGTCCTTTTCATTATAGGGGACTGGAATGCAAAAGTAGGAAGTCAAGAAACACCTGGAGTAACAGGCAAATTTGGCCTTGGAGTACGAAATGAAGCAGGGCAAAGGCTAATAGAGTTTTGCCAAGAGAAAGCACTGGTCATAGCAAACACCCTCTTCCAACAACACAAGAAAGACTCTACCCATGGACATTACCAGATGGTCAACACCAAAATCAGATTGATTATATTCTGCCAAAGATGCAGCCAAAGATAAAAAAGCTCTATACAGTCAGCAAAAACAAGACCGGGAGCTGACTGTGACTCAGATCATGAACTCCTTATTGTCAATTAAGATTTAAATTGAAGAAAGTGGGGAAAACCATGAGACCATTCAGGCATGGCCTAAATCAAATCCCTTATGATTATACAGTGGAAGTGAGAAATAGATTTAAGGGACTAGATCTGATAGATAGAGTGCCTGAAGAATTATGGATGGAGGTTCGTGACATTGTACAGGAGACAGGGATCAAGACCAGCCCCATGGGAAAGAAATGCAAAAAAGCAAAATGGCTGTCTGGGGAGGCCTTATAAATAGCTGTGTAAAGAAAGGGAAGCAAAAAGCAAAGGATAAAAGGAAAGATATAAGCATCTGAGTGCAGAGTTCCAAAGAATAGCAAGAAGAGATAAGAAAGCCTCAGAGATCCTTGTAAGAAATAGAGGAAAACAACAGAATGGGAAAGACTAGAGGTCTCTTCAAGAAACTTAGAGATACCAAGGGAACATTTCATGCAAAGAGGGCCTCGATAAAGGACAGAAATGGTATGCACCTAACAGAAGCAGAAGATATTAAGAAGAGGTGGCAAGAATATACAGAAGAAATATACAAAAAAAAAAGAGCTTCATGACCCAGATAATCACAATGGTGTGATCACTCACCTAGAGCCAGACATCCTGGAATGTGAAGTCAACTGGGCCTTAGAAAGCATCACTACGAAGGAGGTAATGGAATTCCAGTTGAGCTATTTCAAATTGTGAAGGATGATGCTGTGAAAGTGCTGCATTCAATATGCCAGGAAATTTGGAAAACTCAGCAGTGGCCACACTGGAAAAGGTCAGTTTTCATTCCAATCCCAAAGAAAGGTAATGCCAAAGATTTCTCAAACTACCACACAGTTGCACTCACATCACACGCTAGTAAAGTAATGCTCAAAATTCTCCAAGCCAGACTTCAGCAATACATGAACCGTAAACCCCCCAATGTTCAAGCTGGTTTTAGAAAAGGCAGAGAAACCAGAGATCAAATTGCCAACATCTGCTGGACCATCGAAAAACAAGAAAGTTCCAAAAAAACATCTATTTCTGTTTTATTGACTATGCCAAAGCCTTTGACTATGTGGATCACAATAAACTGTGGAAAACTCTGAAAGAGATGGGCATGCCAGACCACCTGATCTGCCTTTTGAGAAAGCTGTATGCAGGTCAGGAAGCAACAGTTAGAACTGGACATGGAACAACAGACTGGTTCCAAATAGGAAAAGGAGTACGTCAAGGCTGTATATTGTCACCCTGCTTATTCAACTTCTATGCAGAGTACATCATGAGGAACGCTGGGCTGGAAGAAGCACAAGCTGGAATCAAGATTGCTGGGAGAAATATCAATAAACTCAGATATGTAGATGACACCACCCTTATGGCAGAAAATGAAGAGGAACTAAATAGCCTTGTGATGAAAGTTGAAGAGGAGAGTGAAAAAGTTTGCTTAAAGGTCAACACTCAGAAAACTAAGATCATGGCATCTGGTCCCATCACTTCATGGCAAATAGATGGGGAAACAGTGGAAACAGTGTCAGACTTTACTTTTGGGGGCTCCAAAATCACCGCAGATGGTGATTGCAGCCATGAAATTAAAAGATGCTTACTCTTTGGAAGGAAAGTTATGACCAACCTAGACAGCATATTAAAAAGTAGAGACATTACTTTGCCTTCAAAGGTCCATCTAGTCAAGGCTATGGTTTTTCCAGTGGTCATGTATGGATGTGAGAGTTGGACTGTGAAGAAAGCTGACCACTGAAGAATTGATGCTTTTGAACTGTTGTGTTGGAGAAGACTCTTGAGAATCCCTTGGAGTCCAAGGAGATCCAACCAGTCCATCCTAAAGGACATCAGTCCTGGGTGTTCATTGGAAGTACTGATGCTGAAGCTGAAACTCCAATACTTTAGCTACCTCATGCGAAGAGTTGACTCATTGGAAAAGACCCTGATGCTGGAAGGGATTGAGGCAGGAGGAGAAGGGGGCGGAAGAGGATGAGATGGCTGGATGGCATCACTAACTCGATGGACGTGAGTTTGAGTAAACTCGGGAGTTGGTGATGGACAGGGAGGCCTGGCGTGCTGTGATTCATGAGGTCGCAAAGAGTCAGACATGACTGAGAGACTGAACTGAACTGAAAGACAAGTAATTTTGAAATCATTTTTCATACACTAGTTTTTCAACCTGATTTTGTGTGTATGTGAGTCATCTCGTCAGATATTTTGCCCATTTTAAAATCAGATTGTTTTCTTGTTGAGTTTTAAGAACTTTTTGTATTTTAGATAATATTCATTTACCAAATATGCCTTTTGCAGGTATTTTCTCTCAGTTTGTGACTTATCTTCACATTCCCTTGACTTTGCCTTTTACAGACAGAATTTGTTAATTATAATGAAGTCTTACTAATTACTTTTCATAGACTGTGCCTTTGGATTGTATCTTGAAATGTAATTACTGTATTCAAAGTCATCTAGATTTACTCCTGCATTATTTTTTAGGAATTTTAGAGATTTGTGTTTTACACTGAGATCTTTGATAATTCATTTTGAGTTAATTTTTATAAAATGTGTAAGTTCTGTGCCCAGATTCTTGTGGCGGTTTTTCAGGGCAGGAGGTGTTGGGGAGAATGTGGATGTCTAGAAGATCAAGGTTGTTTGTTGAAAAGACTCTCTTTGCTCCAGTATGTTGTCTTTTTTCCTTTGTCAAAGATCCGTTGTCATTAAAGTATATAGATGCATCTGTTTCTGGGCTTTCTATTCTTTCCCATCCTTTTGTTTACTCTTTCAAAATGCCCCACTGTTTTGATGACTGTAGTTTTATAGTGAGTCTTGAAATCGGGTAGCATTTGCCTTTCAGTTTTGTTCTTCTACTTCAATATTGTGTCCTCTCAGTTTTTAAAACATATGTAGTAAGAATCTCTATCAAAAGAGCTCAAGCTCATTTTCCAGGGACTATTATATAGGCTTTATCTTATTTAAATGTTACAAAATTTTTATGGGAAAAATTAAAACCTCTCAAATAAAGACTATGGAATTTGTATTCATGATTCATAAGGATAAAGAAAATTTATAGTAAGCAAGAGAGCTTAAAGTTTTAAACTTTTAAATATGATTCCAGATGGCATACTTTAAGGTTTTTCTTCTTTTCCTTTCCCCTTACCCACTTTCTCCCTCCAATCCTTTATTCCTTCCTCTCTGCTTTTATTCTTTGTTTCATCATTCAGGCTTCCCTGGCAGCTCAGTGGCAAAGAATCTACCTGCAATGCAGTAGACATGAGTTTGATACCTGGGTCAAGAAGATCCCCTCGAGGAGGAAATGGGAACCCACTCCAGTATTCTTTCCTGGGAAATCCCATGGACAGAGAAGCTTGGTGGGCTACAGCCCACTGAGTCACAAAGAGTCAGGTGTGACTGAGTGCAGGCCAGAGATTATTATAGGCACTAGACGGAAGCTGTGAAAAAAAAAAAAAAAAACAAATCTAATTCATACTTTTCACAGCTTATGGTCAACTGTGGGGAAGTGATTGGAAGGTTGTGAGAAAACAAGTAATAAAGAGAATAAATCAGAAAACAATATATTAAATTGTAATAATTCCTCCGGAGAAAAATTAAGCAAGTAAAGAGGATAATAAATACAGGAATGTCATTGTAGTTTTAAATATACTCATGAAAGTACACTTCTGCTAAGAAGGTACCAGTTGAGCAGAGACTTAAGGAAGGAAAGAGCTGAAATGGCATAGTCATAACTGAGGGGAAAAGTTTCTAGGCAGAGCAACATCTACAAAAATGTTCTAAGATAGTAACATACTTGGATTTTTTGAAAAAAGGGAAGCAGAAGACAAAATAAGTGGACAAAATTATGGTAGGAATGAAATCAGAGGAATAATTAGATGCTAGACTTCGTATAATATTTTTTAGGCCCAGATCTACAAAATGGTTCTTAACAGATGAGTTTCCTCTACTAGTTGTTGTTCAAGCTTCTTAAGAGACTCAGTCTCAATTTAAGCAATATTTCAAAGAGTTTCTGTTTATGATCTCATGGATTGTTTAAAAAGCACATACTACTTTACTTAATGTAACTTTGAAAAAACTCATTTTGCTAGAGTCTGACTATACTGTAGTTGCTACTTATGCAGTTTAACTATGAACATATTAACAAATTAATATGAATTTGTCAGCTTATTGAATTATTGGAATGAAAATTTTGACCAATCTTTAGTATTGATATTTAAGTCTAAAACTCCCATTTCCAATAGAGCTGAATCTATAGAAGGAACCCTTTTAAGTTTTTCTGTATAAAACATTAAGTTTAGAGACCAAGCTAGACATGAAAATTGTCAAGGAGTGATATGTGTATGTATTAATATATCCCTAAGCATACACCTGCTCATTGAGAATCTCTATCATCAGAGGTGAGCAAAAATCTATGAAGGAAGATTTTAACTTCTAATTAGAATGTGGAAAATTACAAAAGATACCACTGTTGCTTGAACAAAACCTTTTGGAAGACTATGGGGATTATAGTTGTTATTGTAGTCCTGTGAAAATGTTTTGGTTTTAACCCATTTAAGAACTGATGATGAAAAAAAAAAAAAAAGAACTGATGATGATGGAAAAAAAAAATGATAAACTAAGTTTCAGAAAGTAATGAGCCCTTAATTGGCACATAAAAAGCTTTGACTACTTCTTATACCTTGTGGATACTAAGAAGAGGAGAGATATACCATAGCCTGCAGTAATGAGAAACTATTTTACCCTTTATGAAACTTAGTCTGAAGAGCCCAGTCACACACAGCACAGGTCTTCATCCACCTGTTTAATCTTTCCCATGAGTTGTCACTTAGTGTAATGCAGTATTGTGCTCAAGTCTGGGAGGAGAAAGGGAAATTTGAATGATATTTCTGCTGAGCACATAGGCCCTTCTACAAGAAGAGCAAGGCAGGGGCCTGAAATATGAGACAGCCAGGAGAGATTTAAGAAGTCCTCTGTGACATTCCAGGCCTTTGCAGACAGTAAGACAGCTATTTCCTAAAGGTTCAGAAAACTGAGGCAAGCCTGGAAGGCAAAGTGAACTCCTCAAGTTCCTCCCTAAAAGCTAATAGCTAGGCATTACAGCAATCTGAAATGCTGGGGAATTGACTATAAAACAAAACTGATGTCAGTTCTACTATTTTCTATTGGTTAAAACAAATCACAGAGTCAGGACCCAATTAAATGGTCAGGGAAGGGAACTCCTCCTCTTGAGAGTTGCTGCAAAATGACATTGCAGTGTCATGTGGGAGTGATTTGTTGGCAGGAAGACCAGGATATTTTGATAACCCAGAAGAAGAAAAAGAGTTCTGAACTAAGGAAGTGATGCTGTTTAGTGAGAAAAGAGGACAGGCGTCAGATGGGAGAAAGATTTTGAAAATTTAACCAACAGGACTTTGTGATCAATTATTAAAGTTTGTGGGAAACATATGAAAACATAAGTTTATCGACTTGTATTAGTAGAGCTAGACTTTTGACATTGCACTTGGCATAACTTTTTGACTGTTTTGATATAATCTCCATGATTACCTCATCTGAAGGCTTCATGAGGCTTTATACACTTCATTTGGACATTGTCACGCTTCCTTTACCATTGAACATGTATCAGTGTTCAGGTATCTATGTTCATTTATCAATGAACTTGTTCATTATTATGAACATGATGAACATGTTCATTTACTGATGAACAGGTAGCAAACGTCATTACTCTTTATATGTGCAATACCTGTGGAACATATGTATGTGCGATGTGTCTTCTACTTAATTGCTCCCATATTGATTCCTTTTAAAAGTTTCTAATGTCATACTGTACATGGCTGCTACTAATGAATTATATTTAGAAATATATTCTCTGGTTAAGCACCAACAGACATTCAGTAGGAAGAATTTACTCTCCTGGTAGTTGGGGTTGTATTTCAGCACTACAAAACTTTATGAATCTTTCTCAGGACCCAATGCTATTAATAAACAACCAAAAAGATGGCTTCTACCCTCAAAAGCTAGATGTTCTGTGTTGCAATGCATTCTGTGGTGTCACGTCTTTATTTTGATATTACATATATCAAAAAATTAAAACATTTTCTGTAAGGTTTCACTGCTGTAGAATATTGGTTACACTTTAAGCAATCATTTTCTCTATCCATATATGGAAATATTATAGATGATAGACATATTGACATTTTTTGCATTTTGTTTCTTATATCTCTGCTAGAATTTCTATATATTTGAGTGAAATGTGAATCAATTAAAAATTTGATCTTATATAAAAAAAGTCAACAGGTAACATAGGAAATCCAGAACCTTACTTTAGTGATGATACAACAGTAAAGCAAATTACATTTTATAACACAAAGTAATATCGGTGCTAGCACTGACCAAATGTGAGTAAGTAAGAGAACTGCCACCAGAATGTCTCTCAGAAATCATGACGTGATCTATGAAATTCTTTGTCATCAATAGATGAATAGAGTAAGCTTGTTCTGAAGCAAAACCTTGAATTTCTTCTTCTCTTAACAGACAACCTTAGGAAATATCTTAGGAAATATTGAATCTTGAAAATATTCAATACTGAATATTGAATCTTAAATGAGCATGTAATTTCTCACTGTTTTGAATTGAGACTGTCATTTTAATGTGACTCTGACATTTTAATAGTTTTATATCATTTCTATTGCTCCTTTAAAAAGCGTATTTATCTAAAATTATTTCATGTCAATGAATAAAACATTTTAAAAATAATGTAGCTCACACATTTAAGTGGGGGATTAACATCACTATGAACTGAATGTTTATGTCCCCCTGCAATTCATATGTTGAAGCCCTCATCTCTGGGGTGATGGTATTTGGAGGTTGGGCCTGGGAAGTAAAGTCAAGAAAGTGGAACCCTCATGAATGGGATTAGTGCACTTAGACAAGACTCGAGAGATTTTCTCTCTCTGCTATGTGGGGGTAACATAAGAACATGACTATCTGTGCAATCAGGAAAAAGTTCCTCACCACTGAATGTGTTGGCATAAAACATTAGAATAAATAGCTTGATCTTGTACTTCCTAACCTCCCCAAATTTGAGAAATGAAAGTTTGTTGTTTAAGCCACCCAGTCTATGGTGTTTTGTTATAGCAGCTAACTAAGGCAGACATGTAATTAAATCTTAATCTCAAAGGATCCCCTCATTTCTTTTCTGATTGTTGCCCCCTTTGATAGAGGACTCATTAATTTTATGTCACTTGGAATAAATAGGTGATTAGAAAGGGCTAGTAGCAAGTAGAAATATTTTTTCTATTCTGTTTTCATTTTTCAAAATTCCAACACGCTTGGGCTGAGATCGATGAGAACTGCCCACTGTTAAGGTCAGTGTGGCCTAATTAGTTTTGCTACATTGCTACTGTAATTTTGCTTGACATGACATTGAGGGGAGGCTCAGAAAGTAATCAGCATCTAACAGCCATGATGAGGATTAGTTATACCTAGTGACAGAGTAATTAGCAACTGTATGTACCACTTAATATGAAGGGGAAGACAAACTGTGATGCCCTTTCCCTTGTAAAAATATCAGTGATCATCCCATTCTTACTAAAAAGCTTTTAATTCATGAAAACTTCTCAATAATAAAAATCTACATGTTATACAGATTATAAATATCCTGGCCTGATTGCAGTTTTAAGAGATGACGTGACCTAGTAATTTATCAAATTCTCTGGTACTAAACTATTTTCAGATTCTATGCCACAGCAATCCATCTTACTTTAGACATTTGGTAAAAGCTACATGCGAATTGAAGCGAACTTTAATATCTCTTTAGTGACCATATTTCCTTTCAAGAGTTTATTTAGAGATGTATTCTGGGACACTGACTTTTCTTTGAATGTAAGCTGGAAAGACTTTAGCCAGATCTTTTTCTCAAAGCTGAAGTGAAGACAAACTACTCTAGTTCCTTGGGGCTCTATTTTTTCTTGAATATATAAGAAATAATTTACCTAGATTCCAAGATTTGTTCTTATTTTTTCACAAACTCCTTGATTGATGTATTCACCTCATTAGGTTGGTCTGTTGAAGTGTATGATTCATAATATTTTAATTTCTTGAGTATTTATTTATTCTTGAAGATAGAACAAGATTTAATCAAATTCTGAAATATTTCTTTTTTTTCTTAAACACTCTTCTATTTTGAATTGTTTCTTAGCTGAGTGATTCTTTCTGTTGAAGTTTAAATGATTTCTCCTGATTCATGGCTCAGACTTGATAGTCTTTTTACTATTTGTTGTAGTGATCTTTTGTACACTTGACAACAGAATTGTTGTCATTTTTTTTCTCTCCATAGAAATAACAAAAGATTTCCAGTCATTGGTTTTCCTCAAGGAATCCAAGTCCTCATTTGTGCAAAGGTTGGTCATAGAACTGTAAAGCTGAAATTTTCCCTTTGAATATGTAAAATACCCAAAGACTATACTGATGGGAAATAAAATAATAATTATTAAATAAGTTAATTTATCTTTTGATACTCTTTAGAAATACTTGATACCCTCTGTGTGGTGAGACTATAGAGATTGTCAAAGCCTAAAATTAGTAATTGTGATTAACTACTGGCCAAATGTCTACTTCCTTTCTAAAATACTGTAGAATGCTGCCTTTTCAATTTCTAATATCACTTGGGAAAATTTTTATCATCATCTTTCAAGAAATTATCTACACAAATGTGTATAATTACTTTATCTTCCCTTAGGCTGTTTCTCCTATAGGAAGGAAACCCTGTTCTCACAGCAGAGAGTATACAAATTACCTGGTTTGGTTTGTTTGTTTGTTTGAAGGAAAAGTAATATTTATTGAGATACAATTTATAGTATAAAAAACACCAGGTATACACACTTTCAATCACACCATGCATTCCTCACAATCTTTTTTGTTGAATTCTCCCAGTCCTGACCAGATCATTGACAGGCACAAATCCTCTTCCTGTCACTTTAGGTTAGTATTACCTATTCTTAAATTTTGTATGAAGAAATACATTCCACATATACTCTTTTGTGTCTGGCATATTTCCCTAAACATAATTATTTTGAGATTCATCCATATTGTTATGTGATTCTGTATTTTAATCCTTTATATTCCTGCATTATATTTCATGGTGTCTGGATATACCACAATTTATTTTCACTCTCTAAGGAGACTAGGATTGTTTCCAGTTTGAGTCTATTTAAATAGAGCTGTTATGAACACTTATCTGTAAGTCTTTTTCTGAACTCATATCTCTTATGCAAATACCTAGGAGTGAAATTAACTAGTCTTAGATAAGGAAATATGAACTTTATAATAATCTGTCAGTATGTTTTACAAAATTGTTATACCTATTTTACATTCTCATCATTGGTATATGAAAAGTCTAGTCTAGCTGTTCTTTATCAGTACTTGTTCCTAAGATTATAAGTTTAATCATACTAATGGATATGTAATAGTATGTCATTTTGTTTTTAATTTGCAATTCCATGGTAATTAGTGATGATAAGTACTTTTTAAATATTTCTTAGCCTTTTATCTATCTGCTTATAAAAAGTTTTAAAATTATTTGCTCATTTTTAAATTATCTTTGAATTGCAGTTTTTGCTTTACATGTTCTATATATTTTATATATGTAAAATGTATACCACATATATAATTTTTAAAGTCTCTGCTGTTTATTTTTCTTCAGAGAGTCTCTTAAAAATAGAAAGTTTTAATTTTGATGAAGTCTAATTTGTAATTTTTTTTCTTTATGAATTTTTAAAATCTTATCTAGGGAATCTTGGCCACTGAAAGATCACAGATATTTTCTTCTGTATATGATTCATTTTGAGTAATTTTTTTCATGAGGGAAAATAATAAGTTTTAAAATGCACATCTAGGTGTTCTAGCCCCATTTCTCCATTGAAATGCTCTATTACCTTGTTAAAACCAATTTTCCATACATGTGTGGCTTTATTTCTGAACTGTCTTTTCTGTTCATTGATCTGCATGTCTATCCTTAATCTAAGTCACATTGTCTCAATTGATTCTATGGTAAATCTGAAATCAGGTAATTAGGGTCCTTTAATTTTGTTTTATTTTTTTTCTCCTAGAATGCTTTGGCTAGTTCAGATCCCTGGCAATTCCATATTCATTTTAGCTTCAGCTTGTCGAATTCATCAAATGATTTTATGCATTTGATTAGAATTACCCTAATCTAGCCCTGGGTGTTCTTTGGAAGGAATGATGCTAAAGCTGAAACTCCAGTACTTTGGCCACTTCATGAGAAGCGTTGACTCATTGGAAAAGACTCTGATGCTGGGAGGGATTGGGGGCAGGAGGAGAAGGGGACGACAGAGGATGAGATGGTTGGATGGCATCACTCACTTGATGGACTTGAGTCTGAGTGAACTCTGGGAGTTGGTGATGGACAGGGAGGCCTGGTGTGCTGCAATTCATGGGGTCACGAAGAGTCGGACACGACTGAGCCACTGAACTGAACTGAACTGATACCTTTCTTTCAAACATTACTCCTGGTGGAGCTACATGTTTGAAAGTCATTCTGTTTACATGTGTACCTAAAACACATGTCAATTATATGTTTGTTAACTTGTGGGCTTAATTCCCTTGTGGACCCAATCAGAGATCTATTCTCTAACTAAACTTCCAAACTGGAGGAACACAAACTTTCTATGCTCAATTATTTTTCTCTGAATAGAAACATGGGCACTAAATGATGGACTCACATAACAATGTAAAAATATAGGAATTGAAAGCTGTTAACAATAATAGCACAATAAGATATCAATTTTTAATTGTGTGCCCTATGTCCCAGCATGTGTAAAGCATCCTTAGAGTTTTAGAAATATTGACTCATGAATTCTCACAAATATCTCACAAAAAATATATTACCATCCCTAAACTGGTGAATACATTAAAGATTTAAAAGTTTAAGCTATTTTTAAGGCTACATACACAACACTTTGAAGCTATAGTATTAGTCAGCTATTGCCATATTGATGTTGCATTTATAGTGGATTAACTCAAGGGCTGACACCAATTATTTCTTCTCCATTGTACATCTGCGTGGTTTGAATGGGTGCATCTGCTTCAGGCTATGTCTCCTCACTGAAGGTAGAGCTTAGGTCTATTCCATGTGTGGGGCCCAGTCTGAGTGGGCAGTGGCAACTCTTCTCATGGAAACGGCAAACATCGTCAAGCTCAAAGTCAAAAGCATATCTGCCTCTTTTCACTCTAACTTGTGTGGAAGTCAAAGGTTGTCCCAGTTATCGTTACTGTGTTACCAACCAACCAGAACTCACTGGTGTAAGGCAAACATTATATTATGTTTATGGACTTTGTGGGTTCCAAATTTGAGTAAGGCACAGTGGGCCTGTTTTGTCTCTGCTCTACATTGTCTAGGGTTTTAACTGGGAATGCTTGAAGACTGAGAGTGACATCACTAATGGCTGAAGGCTGACATTACTATGGCTCCTTCATTCACAGATACAGTACCTAGGCTGAGATGACCAAAACTCTGGGCTTAGCTGGAGCACAGCTTGGAGCACTTACATTCCCACTCTCCATGTCTCTTGCGTTTCCTCCAGCTCCTTACTGTGTTGTGAGAGGTAGTGTCCCAGGAGACATGTGGAGAATGAGTGTTCCCATAATAGGAGGCAGAAAATACATGACTTCTGTGCGTCACAGTCTTTTATTGGTTGCAATATAATTCCTTTCAGAGGAGTGTCACAGAACTTGAAGATATGTTTTAAAACTGCCTTGAAATTGAGTTACTATATCCCTGAGATATGAAAGAGAAGTGGAGGAGAGACTTGAGTTGCAAAGAGAACCCAAGGAAGAGAGGGCAAAAATAAGAAGAAAAGAGGAGGGAGTTTCTTCCATAGTTGATTGTTTCTGGCAAATGATTCTCCATCTAAAGTGCTAACTGCATAAACACCAGTTAGTTTTGGAAGTTTTACCTCTGCACTCAGTTGATTATTAAGACTGAATTCACTACCTTCTGCCTCTTTCCACTCCTACCCCTCCAAACCCTTCAAAAGTAGTTTTGCAATGGCTGGTTTCTGTTGGCATTCACAGTGTTTACAATCATCTCTGACTTCATCTCTTCTTTGTGATTATGGCCAGCTTCCTGGGAGTGTGGCAGTTGTGCAAGGCCCTGTGCTGAGAAGGGCCTCTTATTTGGTTTAATTTTCTGCTCTCCTCATCTGGATATTCTTAATTTTATTTTGAAGTTAAGTTTTATAAGTGAAGTCTGGTATATTTTGTTAGTATTTTGATTTGAATGTGTTAGTCACTCAGTCGTGTCTGACTCTTTGTGACCCCAAGGACCATAGACTGTCAGGCTCCTCTGTCCATGGAATTCTCCAGGCAAAGATACTGGAGTGGGTAGCCATTCCCTTCTCCAGGGGATCTTCTCAACCCAGGTCTCAAAACCGGGTCTCCTGTATTGCAGGCAGATTCTTTACTACCTGAGACACCAGGGAACCCTGAAGTCTGGTAGAACAGTGAGCAGGTATATGAAAAGAGTTGATAGCAGACGGCAAGTAGGCCACTCCTCTGACCCAGTAGCAGCTAGGCACAGAGGGTAGTGCAAACAGCAGTTGGTCTGAAAGGCACATTTTTGCCTCAGAGAAGTCTGTGGGTCCTGAGGGCCTGAGAGGAAGGCTCAGTGGAACCTGGCCCAGATTGGAGGTGGTGATGCCACCAGAAGCAGCAGGAGTGACCATGGGAGAAAGAAAATGATCCACTTTGGGGCAGCAGCAGGCCCCATAGTGGGAGGCCAGTTGCCTATTTGTCTTGGAGCCTCGACCTGTCATGTCTGAGTGATTATGAATTCTCTAGCTAGCATGTTGGAACAGGAACTACTAGCACTCAGGAAACAAACTTTCAATGAATAGTACAAAATGCATGTATATCCATGGACAGTAAAAAAAGCATATCAAGGAGATTTTAGAATTTATCAAAATTTTTCAATCTCTGGTTTTGACCAGTGATGTGACTTTGGAAAGCAAATATCCACAAGCTTAAAAGTAGAAATTAAATTTAAAGATCATCCTATAAAACACTGGTGAAAGAAAGCAAAGAGGACACTAATAGATGGAGAAATATACCATGTTCATGGATCAGAAGAATCAATATAGTGAAAATGAATATACTACCCAAAGCAATCTATAGATTCAGCACAATCCCTATGAAGCTACCAATGGTATTTTTCACAGAGGTAGAACAAATAATTTCACAATTTGTATGGAAATACAAAAAACCTCGAATAGCCAAAGCGATCTTGAGAAAGAAGAATGGAACTGGAGGAATCAACCTACCTGACTTCAGGCTCTACTACAAAGCCACAGTCATCAAGATAGTAAGGTACTGACACAAAGACAAAAATACATATCAATGGAACAAAATAGAAAGCCCAGAGATAAATCCACACATCTATGGACACCTTATCTTTAACAAAGGAGGCAAGAATATACAATGGAGAAAAGACAATCTCTTTAACAAGTGGTGCTGAGAAAACTGGTCAACCACTTGTAAAAGAATGAAACTAGAACACTTTCTAACACCATACACAAAAACAAACTCAAAATGGATTAAAGATCTAAACATAAGACCAGAAACTATAAAACTCCTAGAGGAGAACATAGGCAAAACACTCTCCGACATACATCACAGCAGGATCCTCTATGACCCACCTCCCAGAATATTGGAAATAAAAGCAAAAATAAACAAATGAGACCTAATTAAAATTAAAAGCTTCTGCACAACTATAAGAAACTATAAGCTGTGAAAAGACAGCCTTCAGATTTGGAGAAAATAGTAGCAAATGAAACAATGGACAAATAATTAATCTCAAAAATATACAAGCAACTCCTACAGCTCAATTCCAGGAAAATAAATGACCCAATCAAAAAGTGGGCCAAAGAACTAAACAGATATTTCTCCAAAGAAGGCGTACAGATGGCTAACAAACACATGAAAAGATGCTCAACATCACTCATTATCAGAGAAATGCAAATCAAAACCACAATGAGGTACCATTTCATGACAGTCAGAATGGCTGCTATCCAAAAGTCTACAAGCAATAAATGCTGGAGAGGGTGTGGAGAAAAGGGAACCCTCTTACACTGTTGGTGGGAATACAAACTAGTTACAGCCAGTATGGAGAACAGTGTAGACATTCCTTAAAAAACTGGAAATAGAACTTCCATACAACCCAGCAATCCCACTGCTGGGCATACACACCAAGGAAACTAATCAGAATTGAAAGAGACACGTGTACCCCAGTGTTCATCACAGCACTGTTTCTAATAGCCAGGACATTGAAGCAACCTAGATGTCCATCAGCAGACGAATGGATAAGAAAACTGTTGTACATACACAATGGAATATTACTCAGCCATTAAAAAGAATACATTTGAATCAGTTCTAATGAGGTGGATGAAACTGGAGCCTATTATACAGAGTGAAGCCAGAAAGAAAAACACCAATACCGTATAATAATGCATATATATGGAATTTAGAAAGATGGTAACGATAACCCTGTATGCGAGACAGCAAAAGAGATGCTGATGTATAGAATAGTCTTTTGGACTCTGTAGGAGAGGGTGAGGGTGGGTTGATTTGGGAGAATGGCATTGAAACATGTATATTATCATATGTGAAACAAATCGCCAGTCCAGGTTTGATACATGATACAGAATGCTCGGGACTGGTGCACTGGGATGACCCAGAAGGATGGTACAGGGAGGGAGGTGGGAGCAGGGTTCAGGATGGGGAACATATGTACCCCCGTGGCAGATTCATGTCAATGTATGGCAAAGCCAATACAATATTGTAAAGTAATTAGCCTCCAATTAAAATAAATAAATTTATATTAAAAAATAAAGATCATCACATTTAGTGGAAAAAAACTTTCAGAAAACTTCAAACAACCAATTATTAACACGGGGCAATTTTATATTTAAATTTTCTTTATAAATCAAAGTGCAATGATAAAAATCCATTAACAGATGTGTTGATTATACTCATTTTAAGTTTATTGAATGACCTCAAGTTACTGAAAATGTCAGAGGAAGCATTACAATGCCAGTGAATAATTTTACGTGTTAAAATAAATTTATAAGTACCCACACATGTGTGCACACAAACATGGCAGATCTGCAAATACACATGGTAAAGAGTGAAAGTGTAGAAAGAGATGAGGAATTTTAAAGTTAAAGTATGCTGCCATTGACTGCTTCTGTGACCTAGGAAATATATCACAGGCTTTACACATTCAATTCCCTGATTCACCACTATAATCTGTGATGTAGATATATGACTTTCATGTTATAAATGATAAAACTAAGACTCACAAAGGCAATTTTCTTAAGGCTACTCAACTAATAAGTATTATGCTTTCATAAACTTTTCTGAAAACATCATTGTGGCCCACAGTAATCTATATCCAAACTTCTCTGAAAAATCTTAATGTGAATTTCAGTTGATCTTATTATACTATTTGGTACTTTTTTTTAGTTATCTATAATCAAAAATAAATAAATAAATAAATGAGATTGCACCTAAGATGTGGCTTAATATGTTGGAAGGAATTTTCTCCTTTCCTAAGCAAAAATCAGAGCTGAATGATATGATGAGATAAAAAAGATAGAAGCTTGAATTAGAGATCCATTAAATAATTAAAATTTGGAAAATGTTTAATTTCTAAAATAGTGTAAAGATTTTTAACTAGTATATAAGTGATTCCATTAACAAGAATTTTCCAATAGCAGATAATTTACTATGTTGAAATCCTGATTCAGATACTATTCTGGAATACTAATTTGCTTCTGGGACCCTTAAATTAGAGAGGTGTGTCAGGATGGTTTATATATAACTGTATTACATATCTTATCAGTGAAACATCTTGATTTTATACTCCTTTCAGGGTTCCTTTTTATTAGCAATCTGCCCTACCACACATATAACACTCAGTATATGAGACCTGCCTCCTGAGAAACCTGTATGCAGGTCAGAAAGCAACAGTTAGAACTGGACATGGAACAACAGTGTGGTTCCAAATAGGAAAAGGAATACGTCAAGGCTGTATATTGTCACCCTGTTTATTTAACTTCTATGCAGAGTACATCATGAGAAACACTGGGCTGGAGGAAGTACAATCAGGAATCAAGATTGCTGAGAGAAATATCAATAACCTCAGATATGCAGATGATACCACCCTTATGGCAGAAAGTGAAGAAGAACTAAAGAGCCTCTTGATGAAAAAGAGAAGAGTGAAAAAGTTGGCTTAAAGGTCAACATTCAGAAAACTAAGATCATGGCATCTGGTCCCATCACTTCATGGAAAATAGATGGGGAAACAGTGGAAACAGTGGCTGACTTTATTTTTCTGGGGCTCCAAAATCACTGCAGATGGTGACTGCAGCCATGAAATTAAAAGGTGTTTACTCCTTGGAAGGAAAGTTATGACCAACCTAGACAGCATATTCAAAAGCAGAGACATTACTTTGCCAACAAAGGTCCATCTAGTCAAGGCTATGATTTTTCCAGTGGTCATGTATGGATGTGAGAGTTGGACTGTAAAGAAAGCTGAGCACCAAAGAATTGATGCTTTTGAACTGTGATACTGGAGAAGACTCTTAAGAGTTCCTTGGACTGCAAGGAGATCCAACCAGTCCATTCTGAAGGAGATCAGCCCTGAGATTTCTTTGGAAGGAATGATGCTAAAGCTGAAACTCCAGTACTTTGGCCACCTCATGCAAAGAGTTGACTCCTTGGAAAAGACTCTGATGCTGGGAGGGATTGGGGGCAGGAGGAGAAGGGGAGGACAGAGGATGAGATGGCTGGATGGCATCACTGACTCGATGGACATGAGTCTGAGTGAACTCCGGGAGTTGGTGATGGACAGGGAGGCCTGGTGTGCTGCGATTCATGGGGTCTCAAAGAGTCGGACACAACTGAGCGACTGAACTGAACTGAAAAATAAGAAACATATTTTCCTGTATTGTTTTCTAAACATTATTTTTGTTGTTTTTCCTTTATTTTTTTCTCAGTGTACATGAACTGATTCTGTGTATGTTGTGAGGTCCAGGGTAAGTGGCAACAATGAAAATGTGTAGCTGAAATCTCCTGCCTTGGGGAGTGTAATTAAGGGAGGACACACAGAATCTATAGCATATGTGCTGAGAAGACACTTCCTAATGAATTCGCTTGTCAGGGATACTAGGATGTGCCCATTCCTGTGAGATAATGAACACCTTTTGTTTCTGACTTTGACTCAAGGGCACCTCATTGACTTGGTCAAATGTCTAAAAAATTGAACTTCAGGCTGGGATTCTTCCTACCAGCTCTACCTCTTTGTTCTGTCTTCCAGGAGTCAGACCTTCATCACAGCCTGGTATCTCTCTTCTTTCCCCTTTTCATTCTCAATGATTCTCTTAAATAATCTCTTATGTGGAAAAATCTCTATGTTTGCTTCTTAGATTATCTATTTTTATTTTGTTGTGATTTTTCATATATGTAACTAGTTGTCTCTATATTTGAACTTGTTTTCTTATCTGCAAAATGGGTTTAACATCTATCCAAATGGCTCTGAGGGTCAGAGAGTGAGAACATTTGCCTCAGTGCTTCAAAATGTTCGCCATTGCTAATTCATTTCCATTCCTCATGTCTCTTTCAGGATATGGAGGCATTGTAATTTGATTACAAGTAACAAACATATTTTCCTGTATTGTCTCTACAATTTTTTTTGTTGTACAACAACATTTGTTGTACAAAAAAACACATTTTTTGTTGTTGTTGTTTTTCCTTTATGTCTACTCTTATGAGAGCAGTACCATAGAGTATTTCTGTGATTTGTATAATCCCCTTGACAATCCTGAGCCTTTTCTTCACCACTTAACACATCTAAGAGAAGATAATCTGCTTTGTTGTTCAGTAGCAAAGTCATATCTGGCTCTACTCGCCCCACACCAGGCTTCCCTGTTCTTCACTATCTCCTGGAGTTTGCTCGAATTCATGTCCATTGAGTCAGTGATGCTATCTAACCATCTTGCTGCCCCTTCTCCTTTTGCCTTCAGTCTTTCCTAACATCAGGGTCTTTTCCAATGGCAAAAGTATTGCTTTACCTAGTTGATTACTTTATTTTAGGTGATCAATTACTGTACTGGACATTTTGTGGTAATGTGTAACTAAATTGGTTAATGTACATAAAGATATTTTTAAGACTGAAGAATTATACAAAAGTAAGGGTCAATCAGACATTAGTAATTTGAAACTAATAATTACAAGTTGACACTGTATACAGTGTCATCACATATTTGCTTATATCTTTTGCACCTATTTTATGGCTCTATAATGGTGGGTTTAAGTAAATTGTATGCAGGTGAATTTTTCTCAATGATAGGTGAACCTTAGCTAGGTAGATACATAAATAGCAATATTATATAATACATATTTCTTAACTCCATAATGGAAGCTTATTTGGCTATAAGCCTATGGTGTGTATCTATACCTTTATAAATTATATGATGATCAGAAGCAAAGCTCAGATGTGTAGAATATAGTTTTATTTTTCCTAATTTCTGTTCTGATAGTCTGTTTGTTCAGATACACCAAAATAGCTGATAGCTGCAAACTTTGAAAAATGACATCAAGTACTCAAACTGAATATAACTGCAGTCCCAATATGTAGGTCTTGCTTAGACTAGGAATAAGGAGTATGGAGGAGGACTTGTTTTCCAACAATTACAGATATTGCCTCAACCTTCAGAGATATGTTTCAAACTTATTTATGATTTAATTTTAACTTCTCTATTACGTTTAATGTTATCATGTTTATCTTTGATATTTATATGTATCTCAATAGCTTTCTTTATTGAATTACTTTTCTACAAATATTGCTTCTTAAAAAGTTCTTCATGTGAAAATAGAGGCAAAGATTTTCAATATTTGGTTACTTTGTTCAGTAAACCAATTGCCTATCTCAAGAAATATTTGACACAAGATTCTAGTGTGGCCAAATTATATTGTGCTCAGTTGCTCAGTCTTGTTTGACTCTTTGTGACCCCAAGGACTATAGCCCACAAGGTTCCTCTGTCCATGGGATTTTTCAGGCAAGAACACTGGAGTGGGTTGCCATTTCTTCCTCAAGGGGATCTTGCTGACCCAGGGATCAAACCCACATCTCTTACATTTCCTGCATTGGCAGGTAGATTCTTTACCACTGTGGTGCCTGAGAAGCCCCAGGCAAATAACATAGTGAGTTCCAAAATAATTAGTTCAGTGAAATTCCAATTTATACCAGTTTATGATTGCATGTGCATATATATTACTGATTCTAAGAAAACTGCCGATTTGATTTTAATAGGCCTAATGAATGATGACCAAATCGACCATTCAATAATATATTATTAGAACCAATCATTACCATGGTGACAGTATTTCTAGGTTGTAAGTCTTACCTCCTCTTCAATAAATTGAATTTTTAATACAGCATAAGTTGTGGGATGAAGATTTTGAATATATATATAAATATTTTGGTTTACTGTCTGATATTTTATTTTTTTACTGTGATATTTGCCTCTGAGAAGAAAATTTATGAATAAGATGAAGAAATCATAAAACATTTATAATTTCAAAATATACACAAAGCATTATGATTGCCTGGTAAGACTGAAGACTCTGGGCAATATTCTCAGAGTGTAAACCCCAGAAGCATAGATATGTCATTAGATATATTCCAAAAAGTATTGCTAGGTGCTCTTCAAAGAAAGGGTTCTGTAGCTAAATAAGTTAGGCACGTGTTTGCTTTAGCAGGTTTTTTTTTTTTTTTTAATTACACGGCTTTTCAAACTCTAAGGTAATGCACGTTCTGAATCTTCAATAGCAAGCTCAAGTTCACAGTTGATTTCTATACTTTTTCTATACTTTCTATACTCTTGAACTTTAGATTCCATCTGAGGTTTTTATGGTAAATGCATTGTCAAATATGGACTTCCCAGTTGGTGCAGTGGTAGCAGAATCCGCCTGCCAATGCAGGAGACACGAGATGTGGGTTCGATCCCTGAGTCAAGAAGATCCCCTGGAGTAGGCAATGGCAACCTGCTCAAGTATTCTTGCCTGGAAAATCCTATGGACGAAGGAGCCTGGTGGGCTATAGTCCATGGAGTCTCAAAGAATCAGACATGACTGAAAGACAAGTACACACCCACTTTGCCAAATATTGATATAGGCATTTAATGCAATTTGAATTTGGAGGGGGGAAAGGTAACACTTGGCAAAAAGCAAACACCTGCCTAACTCTGATTATGTTACTATATTTTTCCGTTTTTACAATTTTGAAAGTTTCCTTTGTATATCTGAGTATGTGCTATTGAGTGCAGGAAAGTTTAACTACATAAAACTTTCTGAAAAAAATTGAACATTTCATCATTTTTATGCTATGCTATGCTAAGTCACTTCAGTCATGTCCGATTCTATGTGACCCCATAGATGGCAGCCCACCAGGCTCCCCCATCCCTGGGATTCTCCAGGCAAGAACACTGGAGTGGGTTGCCATTTCCTTCTCCAGTGCATGAAAGTGAAAAGTGAAAGTGAAGTCGCTCAGTTGTGTCCGACTCTTAGTGACCCCATGGACTGCGCCTACCAGGCTCCTCCGTCCATGGGATTTTCCAGGCAATCATCATTTATATAGACTCTCTCTAGCAATGCTTTCACTTTTCAGATAATTTTCTCTGATATTAATAAAGTACATGTTTGCAATTGCTTTGTATTTGCTTGGTACATTTTTTTTCACCTTTTTATAGGGACTCTGCTGATTTCTAGCGTTATGTCTCTATGCAATTCTCTTCTCTAGTATTCTGTCCTGAGAATATTTATCTTCCTTTATCCCTCTGAACTCAAAATAACTTTTAAACTTGGGGAGTTTGCCAGGTTCCTCCTTACTTTCTTCTTTGTGCATTATGGCTTGGAAACTCTTTCAAGGCAGTAGACTCTGGTAATTGTAGGACTCACCTTATTTGTTTCTCTTCTCTTAAGGATTAGTGTCTGTTATTGTTGCCGCCCCATGCCTGACTGTTGTGTCATGCATGTTTTGTTTTTTTGTTGATTCAGATGAGAGGATAAATCTCATCTCTGTTATTCCATTTTTGACAGAAGCCAAGTCCTTAGGCTTCTAATTTTCATTTTTTTGTTTTTATAATTAGAAATATTTGGTTCATTTTCAAATTTTCCTAGTAATTTATCTTATTCTTTGGTTTGATGTCCCTTTTTATTTTTAAATATATTAAATACATTGTTTTTAAATATACTTAAAATACTAAATATGTTAAATATTTTATTTAAATATTCCTTTAAGTAAAAAAAAAACTATTATTTAATTTAAATGATTATTAATAATTAAATGCACTGATATTTAATATTTAATTAGATACATAAAATATTAAATACATTTTTGTGAATATATTAAATATATTCAGGCTATAAGTATTCTCTTTTTATTTTCTGGGCACCTGCTTATTATATCTTTTGTCTTTGTGTTTTGACAGTTTTACTGAAAATCACATTTCTTTGAACTTAAACTATAAATTTGGATATTTTATATTTGGAAAGAGGCTCGCTTTCTCCAGGAAGAATTTTATAGTAGGCTTTGTACAAATTGCTTTTTTAACCAATGTTGTATTCATGACCACTGTAATTCCCTTGGCCTAAGTTCACATGCAGCTATAGGTTTCCAGCAGCTAGATGCTTCCCCCTCAAAAGTGACTAGGTTCCCCTTGTTCTCTGGCTGTACTCTTTCTCCATCACCACAGGAGCTGGCTAGGCCTCAGGCAAGCAAAACCCAGTAATGGGAGAGGGTTACTATCCCAGGAAAATCTTCAGTGGATGACCCCACATACTGAGAAATATTCCAAAGGTTTTCTTAGGTAACTAGTGTAATAGAGCCTCATTTTTTAAGAATTACTTATTAATGGCAAATTCTTGGCCTTCTCTCTCCTTTTTTTTTTGCTCGTATTATCACCTGTCCCTCCTGAAATCATCTCCAAATTAAACTGCCTACATCTGACTTTTAAAAATTGTCTTCATTTTTGCACAAAGTGATGCATTAGTCAGCATTCTCCAGAAAAATAGGCCAATAGAATATATGTATGTGGAGAGAGAGAGAAAACAAGAGAGAGACCCTATGTAGGATACATATCTACACCTATATATCTCTCTATCTGCCTATCTATATATAAAGACTTATTATGAGAATGGGCCCATGCAGTTATGGAGTGTGAGAAATCCCATGATCTGTCTGTCTGTGGCTGGAGACCAAGGAGAACCAGTGATACAGTTCTAGTCTGAGTCTGAAATACTGAGAAGCAGAAGAACTGATGGTATAAGTTCTAGTCCAAGTCCCCTAGGCCTGAGAACCTCTGAGGTCTGATAAAGTAAGTTCCAATCCAAGTGCAAAAGACCAATGTCCTTACTTGAAAACAGAGAGGACAAAAGTTCCTTTACCCCACCTTTTGTTCTATTCAAGTTTCCAACAGATTGGATGAGACCTATCTTCACTGGAGAGAAGAGTCTACTGATTCACATGTGAATCTCCTGCAGAAAACACCCTCACACTATACCTAGAATAATGTTTAACCAAAAATTTGGGCACCCTATAGCCCAGTCAAATTAATGCATAAAATTAACAGAGATAAGAACCTATTATATATGGGGTTTTTTCCATTTAGGATGGTGGAAAGAGACTTACTATACCTTTACAATAATAGATCAACTGTAGATACCCTTTATTTAATACAAGTCCCTCCTATTAAACAGCTCAACTTGAATGCACCTGAGTCTTATTGTTTATCTCCCAAGTTCTATAAAGAACTAAAAAGTGAAGTTCTAAAAAGTATTTATGAGGTTTAGCTATGATCTCAAGGGCTAAGTTTAGGGCACAGCTTTCTTTCTGGATTCCATTCTTGGCTAGTTTTGTTTGTTTTTGAATAATCTTTTTTTCTTGCCAACTTAGAAATTCATAAAAGAACATATATATGTGTGTGTCTGTAATGTGTTTATGTGTGTGTGTAGTAGGGTCAGTAATGTATCTAGCATGGCATACTGATGGACACGGCAAATCACAGCTTTTTCATAATAAATGAAATGATGTTCTTCTTTACAATTATTTTTGTATTCATTAGCTTCAACTTTTATTCAAATTCACCTAAAAATACACTCTCTTGAATTTTTAAACACAAATTGTAGACAACAGCCAACACTCTAGAATTAAAAGTAATGTTTTCTCAAGGATTTACATATATATGATCTTTACTGAAGATATCCAGTAGAGATTGTATTAGCCCTTGATTCCTTTTGTTGCATTATCATGCAGGAAAGTTCCATTAAAAGTTTATTGGGATACAGAGTTGAAATTCACCATGTAACAATTTTTAGAAAACTAGAAATGTGCAAAATTGGACAATTTTCATGATATTTAAATATATGTTAATGTGCAGTTTATTTGGACTTCATTCATTTTGCTGAACATGTTTTATACCTTAGTATTCATTTTATGAAGTATAAAATGCATGCAAATGTATGCCTCATCAAAATGCTGGTCAGATTTTTGCTCTTGATTTTGTCTGTTGCTTTAGATGCCAATTTTCCCTAATGTATATGGGATATTAGTAGTGTGGCTTATGATTATTTGAAAATTCATAATAAATTATCCTAGCCTCAAAGTGAAAAATCTACCTTGCTCAATAATAAAATAGTGAGTTGTTTTATATCCTTAAGTGGCATCATGGGGTTTCATTAATTTATTTATTTATTCAGCAAATATATACTGACCACCTACTATTTCAAGGAAAAAAGGGTGTAATAGTGACACGTTAAAGAGAGATAGTGTCTACTTTCAGGGAGTTTACAGGTCAGTAAATGAGACTTTACCTTAATAGATAGAATTAACAGTAAGCAATTACATGTTTTGGTAAGTTCAGTGAAGAAAAATAAAAGTGATCCCAAGAAACTGTATAAGAAATACCTGGCCTGGATGCAGGATCAGGGTGTTCTATCACTTTTTTTTCTTTTACTTATTTATTTTTAATTTTTAAAACTTTTCATTTTATATTGACAATTAGTTGTGTTAGTTTAAGGTGTACAACAAAGTGAGTAAGTTATACAAATGTGTGCTAAGTCACTCGTCTGACTCTTTGCAATCCCATGCACTCTAAACCCACCAGGGTCCTCTGTCCATGGGAGTCTCCAGGCAAGAATATTGAAGTGGGTTGCCATTTCCTTCTCCAGGGAATATTCCTGACCCAGGGATTGAATCCACATCTATTATGTCTCCTGCATTGGCAGGCAGGTTCTTTACCACCGAGCTAATAGGGAAGCTCTCTCTATATATATGTGTATATATATTTATATATATATATATATATATATATACACACATATATATATACATACATACATACATACATACATACATCTATTCTTTTAAAATTTCTTTTCCCAACTAGACTGTTATAGAATACTGAGCAGAGTTACCTCTGCAATGCAGTAGGCCCTTGTGTTCTCTCTTACATTGATGCTAAGACATGAAGGACAAGAGGTATCACTGAAAATTCAGGATAAGAGTAGTCCTATAAAAGGGACAAATAGGAGATGAAGAAGAGCTTTGCTGACAAGACAGTAAGGTGGTATTCAGGAGAGTGATCTAGAGTGAAACTCATGTGGGCAAAGACCAAGTCAACTGAATTCTTTAGATCATGTTAAATTTTTGAGATTTATCCAAAGTAAAGTGGAAAGCAAGCTGTTTTGGGGCTTTAAACTAGGAAATTGCATGACAGAATTTTTGCTCCTAAAATTTACTTTGGTTGTTTTGTGGAGAATGGATTTAAGGAGACAATGGTGGGAAATGGGCACTAATTAGAAATGCAAAGAAGGCAGACCCAATAGGCTAATGGACTGAATACCTAACCTTACCATCCCACAGTGTCAGTTTAATCCACTGTTTATACACATAAGTTTTAGTTATATTCCTAATATCTGTGATGGTCTCCAAACTATAACAATATATAAAAAATATTATTTACATACAAACAACTTTGTGAAGAAGCTCCAGCAAAATGGTAGGTGCTGGAGGAGCAGCTGCACGGTGCTGGAGTGGCTGTGAGGAGATACCCTATGTCCAAGGGCAGAGAAGCCCCAGCAAGATCGTAGGAGGGGTGTAATTGTGTTTAGAATCAAGCCTCATATCCACCAGAGATGCTCAGAGGGCTCAAACAAACCTTGTGTGCACCAAGACCCAAAGATGCCATAGAGACTGAGACAAAACTGTGTCTGAGTGTCTCCTGGGGAGGTATGGGTCAGCAGTGGACTGCTGCAGGGACAGGGGCTCTGGGTTCAGCAGACTTGGGTATGGCGTGAGTGCTCTTGGAGGAGGCCTCCATTACCCCACCATAGACCCCCAGAACTTACACGGGACTGGGGAATCAGACTCTTGGAGGGCACAAACAGAAACTTGTATGAACCAGGACCCAGGAGAAAGGAGCAGTGACCCCACAAGAGAATGACCCAGACTTGCCCGTGAGTGTCCAGGAGTCTCTTGTGGAGGCATCAGTCAGCAGTGGCCTGCTGCAGGGTAGAAGTGCCTGCCTGGGACCTTTTGGAGGAAGTCCCCATTATCTTCATTACCTTCACCATAGTTTGAGTGAGTGAGTGAGTGAGTGAAGTCGCTCAGTCATGTCTGACTGTTTGCAACCCCGTGGACTGTAGCCTACCAGGATCCTCTGTCCATGGGATTCTCCAGGCAAGAATAGTGGAGTGGGTTGCCATTTCCTTCTCCAGGGGAATTTCCCAACCCAGGGATTAAACCCAGGTCTCCCACATTGGAGGCAGAGGGTTTAACCTCTGAGTCACCAGGGAAGCCCTCACCATAGTTTGGCCTCTGGTAAATAGCAGGGAGGGAACACAGCCCCTCCCATTAACAGAAAATTGGATTAAAGATTTACTGAGCTTGGCCCCACCCATCAGCATAAGACCCAGTTTATGGGCTGCCGTGGTGACTCAGAGGTTAAAAGCATCTGCCTGCAATGCAGAAGACTTGGGTTCGATCCCTGGGTTGGGAAGATCCCCTGGAGAAGGAAATGGCAACCCACTCCACTATTCTTGCCTGGAGAATCCCATGGACAGAGGAGCCTGGTGGGATACAGTCCACAGGGTCGCAAAGAGTCAGACACGACTGAGCAACTTCACTTTCACTTTCCCTCTCAGAGGAACTAGAGATCAAATTGCCAACATCCTCTGGATCATTGAAAAAGCAAGAGAGTTCCAGAAAAACATCTATTTTGCTTTATTGTCTATGCCAAAGCCTTTGACTGTGTGGATCACAATAAACTGTGGAAAATTCTGAAAGAGATGGGCATACCAGACCACCTGACCTGCCTCTTGAGAAATCTATATGCAGGTCAGGAAGCAACAGTTAGAACTGGACATGGAACAACAGACTGGTTCCAAATAGGAAAAGGAGTACGTCAAGGCTGTATATTGTCACCCTGCTTATTTAACTTCTATGCAGAGTACATCATGAGAAACGCTGGACTGGAAGAAACACAAGCTGGAATCAAGATTGCCAGGAGAAATATCAATAACCTCAGATATGCAGATGACACCACCCTTATGGCAGAAAGTGAAGAGGAACTCAAAAGCCTCTTGATGTAAGTGAAAGAGGAGAGTGAAAAAGTTGGCTTAAAGGTCAACACTCAGAAAACTAAGATCATGGCATCTGGTCCCATCACTTCATGGAAAATAGATGGGGAAATAGTGGAAACAGTGTCAGACTTTGTTTTTCTGGGCTCCAAAATCACTGCAGATGGTGACTGCAGCCATGAAATTAAAAGACGCTTACTCCTGGGAAGGAAAGTTATGACCAACATAGATAGCATATTGAAAAGCAGAGACATTACTTTGCCAACAAAGGTCTGTCTAGTGAAGGCTATGGTTTTTCCAGTGGTCACGTATGGATGCAAGAGTTGGACTGTGAAGAAAGCTGAGCACCGAAGAACTGATGCTTTTGAACTGTGGTACTGGAGAAGAATCTTGAGAGTCCCTTGGACTGCAAGGAGATCCAATCAGTCCATTCTGAAGGAGATCAGCCCTGGGATTTCTTTGGAAGGAATGATGCTAAAGCTGAAACTCCAGTACTTTGGCCACCTCATGCGAAGAGTTGACTCATTGGAAAAGACTCTGGTGCTGGGAGGGATTGGGGGCAAGAGGAGAAGGGGACAACAGAAGATGAGATGGCTGGATGGCATCACCAATTTGATGGACATGGGTTTGGGTGGACTCTGGGAGTTGGTGATGGATAGGGAGTCCTGCATGCTGCGATTCATGGGGTCACAAAGAGTTGGACACGACTGAGTGACTGAACTGAACTGAACTGAATCATTATATCTACTACTGTGAGCAAGAATTCCTTAGAATTAAAGGAGTAGCCATTATAATCAACAAAAAAGTCCAAAATGCAGTACTTGTTTGCAATTCCAAAAAAGACAGAATTATCTCCATTCATTTCCAAGGCAAACCATTCAACATCACAGTAATCCAAGTCTATGCCCCAATCAGGAATGCTGAAGAAGCTAATGTTGAATGGTTCTATGAAGACTGAACAGACCTTCTAGAACTAACACCCCCAAAATATGTTTTTTTCATTATAGGGGACAGGAATGCAAAAGTAGGAAGTCAAGAAATACCTGGAATAAGAGGCAAATTTGGCCTTGGAGTACAGAATGAAACAGGGCAAAGACTAATAGACTTTTGCCAAGAGAACACACTGATCATAGCAAACACCTTCTTCCAACAACACTGAGAAGACCCTACACATGGACATCACCAGATGGTCAACACCAAAATCAGATTGATTATAGTCTTTGCAGTCAATGATGAAGAAGCTCTATACAGTCAGCAAAAACAAGACCAGGAGCTGACTGTGACTCAGATCATGAACTCCTTATTGCCAAATTCAGACTGAAATTGAAGAAAGTAGGTAAAACCAATAGACCATTTAAGTATGACCTAAATCAAATCCCTTATGATTATACAGTGGAAGTGACAAATAAATTCAAGGGATTAGATCTGATAGAATGCCTGAAGAACTATGGATGTAGGTTTGTGACATTGTACAGGCAGCAGGGATCAAGACTATCCCTAAGCGGGTTTAGGGATAAACCGCCTTAGGTTTATCCCTAAAAAAAAAATCAAAAAGACAAAATGGTTGTCTGAGGAGGCCTTACAAATAGCTGTGGAAAAAAGAGAAATGAAAGGCAAAGGGGAAAAGGAAAGATAAACCCATTTGAATGCAGAGTTCCAAAGACTCACAAGGAGAGATAAGAAAGCCTTACTCAGTGATCATTGTAAAGAAACAGAGGAAAATAATAAAATGGGAAAGACTAGAGATCTCTTCAAGAAAATGAGAAATACCAAGGGAACATTTCATGCAAAGATGGGCAAAATAAAGGACATAAATGGTGTGGACCCAGCAGAAGCAGAAGATATTACAAAGAGGTGGCAAGAATATACAGAAGAACTATACGGAAAAGATCTTCACGACCCAGATAATCATGATGGTGGGATCTCTCACCTAGAGCCAGACATCCTGAAATGTGAAGTCAAGTGGGCCTTAGAAAGCATTACTATGAACAAAGCTAGTGGAGGTGATGGAATTCCAGTTGAGCTATGTAAAATCCTAAAAGATGATGTTGTGAAAGTGCTGCTCTCAATATGCCAGCAAATTTTGAAAACTCAACAGTGGCCACGGGACTGGAAAAGATCAGTTTTCATTCCAATCCCAAAGAAAGGCAATGCCAAAGGATGCTCAAACTACTACACAATTGCACTCATCTCAAATACTAGCAAAGTAATGCTGAAAATTCTCCAAGCCAGGCTTCGGCAGTATGTGAACTATGAGCTTCCAGATGTTCAAGCTGGATTTGGAAAAGGCAGAGTAACCAGAGATCAAATTGCCAATATCTGTTTTTGATCATTAAAAATCAATAGAGTTCCAGAAAAACATCTACTTCTGTTTTATTGGCTATGCCAAAGCCACTGACTGTGTGAACCACAACAAACTCTGGAAAATTCTTAAAGAGATGGGAATAACAGACCACCTCCTGCCTCTTGAGAAATCTTTATGCAGGTCAGGAAGCCACAGTTAGAACTGAACATGGAACAACAGACTGGTTCCAAATTGGGAAAGGAGAATGTCACGGCTATATATTGTCACCTTGCTTATTTAACTTATATGTAGTGTACATCATGAGAAACGCTGGGCTGGAGGAAGCAAAAGCTGGAATCAAGATTGCCAGGAGAAATACCAGTAACCTCAGTTATGTAGATGGCACCACCCTATTTCAGAAAACTAAGAACTAAAGAGCCTCTTGATGAAAGTGAAAGAGGAAAGTGAAAACATTGGCTTAAAGCTCAAATTCAAAAAACTAAGATCATGGCATCTGGTCCCATCTCTTCATGTCACATAGATTGGGAAGCAATGGAAACAGTGACAGACTTTATTTTTCTAGGCTCCAAAATCACTGCAGATGACTGCAGCCATTAAATTAAAACACACTTGCTCCTTGGAAGAAAAGCTATGACCAACCTAGAAAGCATATTAAAAAGCAGAGACATTTCTTTGCCAGAAAGGTCCGTCTAGTCAAGGCCATGGTTTTTCCAGTAGTCATGTACGGATGTGACAGTTGGACTGTAAAGAAAGCTGAGCACCGAAGAACTGATGCTTTTGAACTGTGGTGTAGGAGAAGACTCTTGAAAGTCCCTTGGACTGTATGGAGATCCAACCAGTCCATTCTAAAGGAAATCAGTCCTGAACATTCATTGAAGGACTGATGCTGAAGTTGAAACTCCAATACTTTGGCCATCTTATGTGAAGAACTGACTCATTGGAAAAGACCCTGATTCTGGGAAAGTTGAAGGCAGGAAAAGAAGGTAACAACAGAGGACAATATGGTTGGATGGCATCACCAACTCAATGGATATGAGTTTGAGTAAGCTCTGGGAGTTGGTGATGGATAGGGAGGCCTGGCATGCTGCAGTTCATGGTGTCACAGAGTCGGACACAACTGAGGAACTGAACTGAACTGAAGAAGATAAAGGTTATGGAAAATACAAAGGTTGTCCTTTGGAATACCACTGTGTGGAGAATAAGAAAATGACCCAGAAGCCGGGGTTAATGGAGACTCAGAACCTGGGGTTTGGAGAGAAGTCAATAGAAAAGAAGTCTAGGAACCATTGTAAAGACACACTGATTTATTTCCCAACCCCTCTTTCTTTTTATAAGTATGCATATATGCAAAAATAATGGAGGTATCTCTTTTCCCTTCATCTTTTGTCAACTCAATAAAATATTCATATACTTTGTTGTTCTGCTTTTTGTCATGCCTGACCAAATTACTGCTACAAAAAGAGAGGGGGGAACACTTAATTCTGTTAACAAACTACTTAAAATACTACCACTTCAGATAATCTAAGGTGATATGAAAACATGATTTTGGGAAATATGAAAATGGGGAATTTGTAGATTTTAAACTCTTCATTTTTGAAATGGTAAGCTTCTACCCCTTCCCAATAATCTTTTTTTATTTGACTTAGTTTTAAGTAATCAACTGACTTTTATTCTTGGCAAATCTCATTACTATTTTAAATATCTGCTTCTTCAACTGTATTCAATAATTTTTTGCCTTGAAAACTGTGTAAAACTAAGCGTACTCTTACCATGCAGTCTAACAATTGCACGCCTTCGTATTTCAACTCCTTTGGGAGTCTGTTCAAAAACCTGCACAAATATATTTATAGTAACTTTATTCATAATTGCCAAAACTTAGAAGCAACCAAGATGTCCTTCAGTAGGTGAATAGATAAATAAACTCTGGTGCATCCAGATAACATAATATTATGCAGTACTGTAAAGAAATAATCTATCAAGCCAAAGAAATATATGGAAGAAACTTAAGTGCACATTAGTAAGTGAAAGAAGCTAATATCAAAAGGCTATATCCTTCATGATTTTAACTATGACATTCTGGAAAAGGCAAAACTGTGGAGATAGTAAAAAGATTAATTGATGCCAGGGGTCAGGTGGGGCAAGGATGAAGAGGTGAAGTACAGAGGAATTTTAAGAGTGAAAATACTCTATAGGATACCATAATCGTGAGCACATGCCACTATACATTTATCCTCACCCACAAAATGTACATTGAGAAGGAATTGGCAGCCCACTGCAATATTCTTGCCTGGAGAATCCCATGGACAGAGTAAGGTGGGGTACAGACCATGGGGTCACACAGTTAGACCCAACCGAAGAGACTCAGCACAGCACAGCACACAGAATGCACATTACCGAGGGTGAACCATGTTAACTAGACTTTGGGTGATTATGGTGTGTCACTGTAGGTTTTTCAGTTGTAACACATACACCACTCTGGTGGGGATGTTGATAAAATGCATGCTCTGCAGGTGTGGAGAAATGTCTGTCCCATTTCCTCACTTTTGCTGTGAATCTTAAGCTGCTCTTGGAAAAAGAAGTCTTAATTTCAAAAATGTGTGGACTGATGAATCTTGCTCTGGAAAAATTCTTAATTTAAGAAGAAATTAAGATAATTTTAATTCTTCTATTTATTGATACATTATGATTTCTGATATAGAACTAGCTTTTTAAGTTCTTGTATAAAATATTACTTTCTGATTTAAAACTCAAGGACTTTCATAGACAGCTCTCTTGTTAAGGATTCAGAGCTTTGGACCACATTTTGGCCTTTTATTTTTAAATATTTATTCATCAACTCAAGAGATATTTCTTATCCCGGCAGGTGGAGGCTGGGATGAAGCACAAGCTGGAATCAAGATTGCCGGGAGAAATATCAATAGCCTAGCCTCAGATAAGCAGATGATACCACCCTTATGGCATAAGGCGAAGAACTGAAGATCCTCTTGATGAAAGTGAAAGAGGAGAATGAAAAAGCTGGCTTAAAACTCAGCATTCAAAAAACTAAGATCATGGCATCCAGTCCCATAACTTCATGGCAAATAGATGGGGAAACGATGGAAACAGTGACAGACTTTATTTTCTTGGGCTCCAAAATTACTGCATGTGGTGACTGCAGCCATGAAATTAAAAGATGCTTGCTCCTTGGAAGAAAAGTTATGACCAACCTAGACAGCTTATTAACAAGCAGAGACATTACTTTGCTAACAAAGGTCCATCTAGTCAAAGCTATGGTTTTTACAGTAGTCATGTATAGATGTGAGAGTGGGACAGTAAAGAAAGCTGAGCACTGAAGAATTGATGCTTTTGAACTGTGGTGTTAGAGAAGATTCTTCAGAGTCCTTTGGACAGCAAGGAGATACAACCAGTCCTGAATATTCATTGGAAGGACTGATACTAAAGCTGAAGCTCCAATCCTTTGGCCACCTGATGAGAAGAACTGACTCATTGGAAAAACCCTGATGCTGAGAAAGATTGAAGGTGGTAAGAGAAGGGGACAACAGAGGATTAGATGGTTGGATGGCATCACTGACTCGATGGACATGAGTTTGAATAGTAAGCTCCGGGAGTTGCTGATGGACAGGGAAGCCTGGCATGCTGCAGTCCATGGGGTCGCCAAGAGTTGGACCCAACTGAGCAACTGAACTGAACTGATGGACCTACTTTGTATCAGAGATGGTTCAAGATTCTGGATATATGCATCAGTGAACAAGCAGGTAAAACCCCTTAACCTCATAGGGAGATATGATAAAAGTGGTTTGGTTTGTCTCTTTCTTTTTAAAATTAATTTGAGATCCCTATAAATAGTGTCAGCACATTATTTTGTAAAGCAAGATACTTCAGATAGTTGAAGGGAATATCATTAAGAAGAATTCTGAGACCATGGCCTGACATGCAGCAGTCCATGGAGTCAGAAAGAGTCAGGGATGAATGGTAATCCTATTATAAAGAATATTGGTTCATTGTATTGGAAGAGTGTCCAAAGATTTTGAACCAGTTACAAAAATATACACACTGGAAAAAATAAATCATCTGAAGACTCCTATAGCTTTCTGAGAAACTTGAGGCATGTACCATTTATATTTGATTTCTAATGCTAGGAAACATTTTTTATAGGGGATGCTTCAATTCAAACAAGTACTAAAATGTGGCTTAGGCATGGCTTGGGGCTATAATGCAATATACTCCCCTGAGGTTCTTGTTCAGAAATGGGAGACTATTGTTCAGAATCACTGTGCTGCTTAATATCCTCAAACAGCTTTCACTTTTTCCCCTGAAAAATGTTAGGGATTTTCTGAAAATTGGTTTTTATGATCAAAGCCTATCTACTCTCAAAAGTGTCTTCAATAAATTATCAAAGATCTTCCCTGCAGTTTCTTTAGGATATATTGGGTTTTTCCCACCACGTTTACTTTAGTTGAGTTTTGTGTTTCAAAGAGAGCAAGTAAGAAAGAGACAGAGAAAATGTGTAAGTTACTTGGGTTTCTTCCAATACATGATTGCATTTTATTTAGGCAGACAAGGCATGTAACAACTTGGAATGTGTTTTGTTGTTTTTGTTTTGTGTGTGGTAGGTGGCAAGGAGATGGGGTTGTATGCTTGATTGGAAAGGAAAATTCATCTTATTTTAATTGAAATACCTAATTAAACTTCTGTGGAATCATAATTTACACTGCTTGTGTTTCTTATTGCCATATTTTAGCCCTTGTATTCCTATATGCAATCTGATAATTTATTAGTGGAAATTGATCTGGAAGACAGAACAGGGCAAAATTTTGCACCATTTGATTCACTAGTTAAATTTTTAATTTAGTGCTGATGTTTAAATGCTACCAGTGAGTTATCTCCCTGACACCATCAAGGAGTGTCATTGAAGTGATGCACTTTATTAGTCTAGTTTACTGTATTCTACTAGTTTAGATTTTCTTCTTTCTCACTGATTTATTTAAAGCCATAGGATCATAATTAATAGAAGCAGCAAAATGAGCCTTCAGCAAATTAATTATAATTATGCATGCCATGTATTTGAATAATAATCTGGATGATATATTTATAATGGTGAAAGCTATTATGTGGATTAAAATGATAAAGGCAGTTTTAGCAGGGAATGGGGGAGGATATATAACTTAAAGATGCTCGCAAGCTGTCCTTTAGTCTAATTTGGCTCCCAGCTGTGATTCAAGTTTTGATATGAAGCTATTTATTTTGAGTTCAATTGTCATAAACACCAAGTTACAAATGTTATGTGGTGCCAATGTATAATATTTGATCAGTGAACTGTTCCAAAATATAATATTGTGCTTTTTTAATTATTCACTTTACCAAAATTTGCCAGTAATATTAAACTAGATGAAAATCCATTTTGTATAACACTGTAATAAAGTGAGCAGACATTTTATTTATTTTTTACACTAAATTTTAATGATAATGTAGTAGTTTAAGTGTATGGGGGAGTACTCTTAGGATTCCTTGGTAGCAATCATTAATCTGTGATTGAGTTAATCAGTTAATCCACTTTTATGACAAATTTTACATAATGTTATTGTAAGAAAATAATTCTAGAGACTGGATTGTCTTTTGTCCTTCTCAGCTACCTGGTACTTATATTTTTGTAGAAGACAGTTATGGTCATCTATATTCAGTGCCCTAAATAACCTTCTTACATCCTCTCTACATTGGGTTCTGAAGCTAGCCATATCTCCAATGGGAATGATTAAATTCTAACTTGATCAGGGCATTCCTACCTCAGATGCTAGGGGGAAGTACTAGAGAAGTAAGCTATAACCAAGTCCAGTGATGAGAACTGAGATCTACTTGGGAAAGACTAAAATGCATGGTAAATTTAAAGAGTTCAGAGTCATAGAGGTTAAAGAGACAGCAATCAAGAGCTCTGGAGAAGGCAATGGCACCCCACTCCAGTACTCTTGCCTGGAAAATCCCATGGATGGAGGAGCCTGGTAGGCTGCAGTCCATGGGTTGCTAAGAGTTGGACACAACTGAGTGACTTCACTTTCACTTTTCATTTTCATTCATTGGAGAAGGAAATGGCAACCCACTCCTGTGTTCTTGCCTGGAGAATCCCAGGGATGGGGGACCCTGGTGGGCTGCCGTCTATGGGGTCGCACAGAGTGGGACATGACTGAAGTGACTTAGCAGCAGCAGCAGCAATCAAGAGCTCAGAGGGAGTCAATGCTATCAAGTAATTTTGGAGAAATAAGTACATATGTGTGTATGTGTGTTTGTGAGTGTGTGGGGATTGGGTGCTGAGTAAGTATAGGGAATTAATTCCTTATTCATCACATACAAATTGTTTTATCATAAATGTTTGTCAACCTGGTTTCACATTATAATCATTTGGAGAGCTTTTAAAAAATACTAATGCAGCAGTCCAATGCAAGATAAAATTGATCATGGTCTTTCAGCATGATCACAGGTATGAATAATTTTTAAAAAGCAGACATTTTAATTTTGAGGTCAAAAATAAATAAATCATGCTTTATAATGGTGATATGCAATTAGGTTTAGAGTGAGAATCTTGCCTCCTCAATGTTTTGCTTATAAATTATGTTGACATGACCCAAAGGAAATGAAGAGTTGATGGCAGTGTTTAGATGAATAATGCATAAAGGAAACTACACGCTGCTCTTATAAATAAATATTTCTAGAAACAGTTATTTTTCACCTGGTGCCTCACATATTTTTCCTCTCTACTTGGTAGATGGCTTGGTAGATTTTACAGGTTACGGAATGAAATGAGTTGTTTGGATGAGTGCAAAGGCGAGTGTGTTTATGATTTCAGGTACAGTCAACTAATTTTGAAAAAACTGTGGCAGTCTCAAACCAAAATGATTATATACAGGTGTGGGTATGTACTGAGTGGTTTTGCTCATATGAACTCCATCATGGTCCTGTCTTTGAACTAATTTGTATCTTCATGTTTATATTTATTGGTAAATGTGCTTTAGAGTAACAGGCTTACATTTTGTAACATATATGGATTGTTGTTGTTCCGTCGGTAAGTCCTGTCTGACTCTTTTTGACCCCATGAAATGCATCATGCCAGGCTTCCCTGTCCTTGACTGTCTCCCAGAGCTTGCTCAAACCATCTTATATTCTGCTGCCACCTTATCCTCTTGCCCCCAATCTTTCCCATATCAGGGTCTTTTCCAGTGAGTCAGCTCTTCACATCAGGTGGCCAAAGTATTGGAGCTTCAGTTTCAGCATCAGTCCTTCTAAAGAATATTCCTGGTTGAATTCTTTCAGGATTGATCTTTTGGCAGTCCAAGGGACTCAAGAGTCTTCTCACTCACCAAAACTTGAAATCATCAATTATTTGGCACTCAGCTTTCTTTATGGCCCAGGTCTCACATCTGTACATAACTACTGGAAAAACCACAGATTTAACTATACAGACATTTGTCAGCAAAGTGATGTCTCTGCTTTTCAATATGCTGTGTAGATGTCTCCTAGCTTTCCTTTCAAAGGGCAGGTGTCTTTTAATTTTGTGGCTGCAGTCACCGTCTGTTGTGATTTTGGAGCCCAAGAAAATAAAATCTGTTACTGTTTTCACTTTTCCCCTTTCCATTTGCCATGAAGTGATGGGGCTGAATGCTATGATCTTAGTCCTTTGAATGTTGAGTTTTTAGCCAGCTTTTTCTCTTTCCTCTTTCCCCCTCATCAAGAGGTGCTGTAGTTCCTCTTTACTTTTGCCATTAGAGTGGTATCATCTGCATATCTGAGGTTATTGATCTTTCTCCTGGCAGTCTTGATTCCAGCCTGCGCTTCATTTCACATGGAATGCCAGGCTAGAAGTTAAATAAGCAAGGTGAAAATATATAGCCTTGACATACTTCTTTCCCAACTTTGAACCAGTCTGTTGTTCCATGACCAGTTAAGGCTACAAAAACTCATTGTAGTACACATTTAAGTGACTCTTGGTAATTGGCCTACTATTTATACCCCTCAGGTTGTTTATAATCTGTAAACTAAGGGTTATAAGCTTTACTGAAAATATTAGAGTGATTAAGTACTATATGTAACCCATTTAATATAGTACTACATTACTTCACAAAGCAAGGGATTAAAAAATGTGAGTCTTCTCAGTTCTCTCCTCTACTCTTTCCCTCTTCCAGAAAGTTTTAAGGCATGTTATGATGGAAATCTTCCTACAGTAAGATGAACAAATAGAAATTCAAATACTGGGTTGGTCTAAAAGTTCGAGTTTTCTTTAACATCGTATGGAAAAAAACGAACAAACTTTTTGGCCAACCCAATAAAATGTTTAAGACAAGTACATTAGCTATAAGAATTTATTTAGTTATGTTAGCTAGTATTGCATACAACTTTGAGCTTCCTGGCATCCAGGACAAAAATCGGAAATGAATTTTGATTTTATTAAAAGTATGATGATGTAAATCAGTCCTACAGAAACTCTTTTTTCCCCCTGACATTATGTTCGAAAAATATAACACCCAAGGTCTTTCTTACCGAGAACATTGAATAATGTAAATGAATAATGCCATCAAAAATGATTTTATAGTTGATGCAGGAGCCATCTGCATATGGCCGTTCCTTGCATCAACCCTCAATAAAACCCAAGGGCATGACTTTAAAGGGTAGCAGCTTGATCATTATTACATTTTTATGGATGAGTCAAACATCCTTCTCCATTGTTATACAAGAGAAAAGTCAAATGAGAGATCATCTGGCTTAAGGTTATAATTCAAAATATTCCTCAATTATAGAATTCATCCCATACTTATAATTTTTATGGAACTCTTCTGTATATAAATTTGTACACTTTTATCTCTCATGTATTTCAGTAAATTAAAATGGAGTACTCTGTTATACATCTGTGCTCCATGGTCCATGATATTATAACAGAAACAATGATAACCTTGGTCTACAGAGAAACTCAGTTATACATTATACTAAATTACAGATGTGTTAAAATTGTATTTTAAAAAACCCCTGAAAAACAGCAAGCTAAACAAAGTCCAGATTCAGTGCTTATTTTGACTGTCAAATTGCATGAAATGCATCTATTAATGTGTAAACCTTCAGAAAATTTAAGTAATTAATAGGTAATTGTCACTGGGAGAAGGCAGTGAGTTAAGATATATTTCCCTTTACATGCTTTTTAAAAGATTTTTATGTTTGTAAAGTATTTTTGTGTTTGTGCTATGCTCAGTTGTGCCCGACTCTTTGTGATACCATGGACTGTAGCCCACCAGGCCCCTCTGTCCATGGAATTTCCCAGGCAAGAATCCTGGAGTGGGTTGCCATTTCCTTCTCCAAGGGATCTTCCTGACCCAGGAATTGAACCTGAATCTCCTGTGTATCCTACATTACAGGCAGATACTTTATTTCTTACTGAATACAATTTTCAGTTACAAATTTACAGTATGTACAAATATGACACCATAAACTTTAACAAGGGCATTTTAGATCTGTGCTCATCCATATGGAATGGCAAACATTAGAACACTTGTTACTATAATATTCAGATTAGCATCAGGAATGTGTAAAACATTTAGATTATTCTAAATTATCGAGACAATGATTCAGATGTTCCATAACTTTAATTCATAGTAAAACTGAAAGGAAGATAAATCACTAAAATTATGAACCAATTATTAATTTCTCAAGTTATTAAATCTGTAGAATAATTTAGATAAGGCCTTCATTTGATGGACTGGTACCACATGGACATGTTTCTAAAATGTTGCTTTCAGACCTGAAGATTTGACTTTTTTTTTTAATTTTCTGTATAGTTGAATTACAATATTAGTTTCAGGTGCACAGCATAGTGATTCAGTATTTTTGCAGTTTATACTCCATTAAAGTTTAGCACAAAACAATGACTGTTATTCCTTGTGCTATACAATATATCCTTGATTTTCTTATATTTTATACATAGTAGTTTATACGTCTTAATCCCGTAATATGTTACTACACCCTTCTTTCTCTCCATTGGTATTCTTGATTTTATTTTCTATAGGTCTGTTTCTCTTTTACTGCCTATGTTTGCATTATTTTGTAGATCCCACATATAAGTAGTATCATATGCTGTTTGTCTTTCTCTGGCTTATTTCACTAAGCATAATACTCTCTAGGTCCATCTACTTTGCTGCAAATGACAGAATTTCATTTTTTGTCCTGAGTACTGTTGTACATATATACCACATTACTATATACCACCTCTTCTTTATCTGTTCATATGTTGATGGAAACTTGGGTGCTTCCATATCTTGGCTAATGAAAACAGTACTGTTACGAACATGGGGGACCATGTATCATTTTGAATTAGTGCTTTTAATTTTTCCAAATGCTTGCACAGGAATGGAATTGCTGGTTAATAGTAGTTCTATATTGGAGAACGAAATGGCAACCCACTCCAGTATTCATGCCTTGAAAATCCCATGGACGGACGAGCCTGTAGGCTACAGTCCGTGGGGTCGCAAAGAGTTGGACACGACTGAGTGACTTCACTTCACTTTATATTATTAATAGTTTTTTGAGGAACCTATGTGACTGTTTTCCATAGTTACTGCACCAACTTACATTCCCACCAACAGTATAAAGGGGTTCCATTTCTTCACATCAGGATCAGCATTTGTTATTGGTAGATTTTCATTTTTATTTATTGAAGTATTGTTGATTTACAGTATTATATTAGTTTCAGGTATATAGCATAGCAATTAATTTATATATATAATATGTGTATGTGTGTTTGTATCCTTTTTCAGATTCTTTTCCCTTGTTGTTGTTATTCAGTCACTAAGTTGTGTCCGACTCTTTTTGACCCCAGGAACTGATGCACGCCAGGCTTCCCTGTTCTTCATTATCTCCCAGAATTTGCTCAAATTCATGTCCATTGAGTCAGTTATACTATCTAACCATTTTATCCTCTGCCACCCCCTTCTCCTTTTGCCTTCTGTCTTTCCCAGCATCAGGATATTTTTCAGTGAATCATCTCTTCGAATCAGGTGGCCAGAGTCTTTGAGCTTTGCATCAGTCCTTTCAGTGAATGTTCAGGACTGATTTTCTTTAGAATTGACTGGTTTGATCTCCTTGCAGTCCAGGGGACTCTCAAGAGTCTTCTCCAGCACCACAGTTTGAAAACATCAATTCTTCGGCTACTGCTGAAACAATGTATTCTGCATATTCAGAAAAAATTAATAAAAATGAACATAAAATATCAAATGCTGATGATCAGGGTTATCTGATCTCAATCTAAGAAATCATGTTTAAATAGTATTCAAGTATGTCTAGAATTTCAAATGTGAAGATGGTGTTGTAGGCAGCCATTTCTCTACTTTTTGATGTCTTCATTCATATGATTGTTTAATCACATTGTCAGGATATTTTATTAGGTATTAAAATTTCAAATGACAGAGTGGTACAGTTTTAGGATACACTTGAACTGTTAGAATCCTTGGTTGCTTCAGTGGGCTGTGGTTGTGTCAGCCACGGATAGAGTTCTTGCTGCCTGTGCAAGTGCCCATGTTTTCATTCATGCAAAGCCTCGCGTGCAAGTCCGCTTTGTTTCTCACAAGCCAGTTGCTACCCTCAGCCTCCACTGCCCTCATCCTGTTGTAAAATCGCTCTGTATGGCTTGCAGGAACTGCATTAGTCTAAGTGTGTGCCTAGGGGTAAGTCGTGGTGGAGTGGCTGCCATCAGAAACCTGGCCTCCTTCTGAGGTACTGCTTGAGTAGATGCCAACAGCGGCCACCACTGCTGCCCTTAGGCCGTACCCCAGGACCAGGTCACCTCTGCTTCCCGTTGGTTGAGTCTTTTTATTAGTCTTAGCTGCCCTAGATCCAGTGCTGCACTGTGAGTTGGAATAAGTGGAACTGGAGTGTTCACTGGCCTCTGGTATGGCACGGGGCAAAGTGATCAAGGAAACCAGGGAGTCACTAATGCAGATCTCTCTCCATCCTGCCTTGCCATTAAGCCTACATAAGCAATTACTCCCTCCTCATGAGTAGAGTCCAGGCTTCCCACAGCAATTCTATTAGTTCCAGAGATCTTGCAGCTAGACAAGGGGGCTTGTGTTTCCCATGGAGGACCCCAGGACTAGGACATCCAGTCTGTGGCTTGAACTGCTCACTCCTCTGGGTGTGTGTTCTCCCATGTAATCTAGGAATATGGATTCTAAGAGTGAAAATATACGTTAGAATTTTTAAGTCCTTTAGAAAGAGGAAGACAAAAAAACGTATGAAGTCACTTATTTGTCGAATCTAAAATACAATACAAATGAATTTATCTATGAAACAGAAAATGACACACAGATATAGAAAGCAGACTTGTGGTTGCCAAGGGTAAGAGGGTGAGGGAGTGCTATATGGAGAATTTGGGATTAGCATATACAAACTCTTATATATAGAATGGATAAGCAACAAGATCCTACTTATAGCACAGGGAAGTATATTCAATATCCTGTAATAAGCCATAATGGAAAAGAATATGAAAAAGAGTATACATATTTATGTATGACAGAATCACTTTGCTATAAAGCAAAGTTTAACACAGCATTGTAAATCAACTATACTTCTATAAAATAAATTTTAAAGAAACTCAAAAATTGTTCTAGTCCTGTTATTTGCAATTTCAAAACTGAACAAAATATCCTGACAATGTGACTGAACAGTGAATGCATGCATACTTCAAAAAGTAGGGAAACTTCTACGTGTAGTTTATCATCTTCAAACCTGAAAGTATAGCCATATTTGAATTCTGTCTAAACATGCTTTTTTATTTTGAAACTGAAATGAAGACTGATCATTAGTAGCTGATAATCTGTGTTCACTGTTATTAATTTTTTCTAAATATCCAATAAAAATATGCACATTTTAGAAAAACACATTTATTATCCTATCTTCTGAAGAAAGTCATTGCTAATATTTTTGTCATGTTTCATTCCATTATTATTTCTGTGCACTTCTTATTGTTTGTATAATGTATAATCAGAATCATTACCTTTTAGTTAACATGAATTGTATGGAAGATTGTTTAAGTAAAAAAAAAATATGATCTTAATGGCTACATAATTTTTCATTGTTTGAATTTGTCTTATTGCTGTACAGGAATTGTTTATTTTTTTATTGTAAATTCACTAGAAATATATTATGTGTATATAAGTATTTATCTATCATACAAGTTTATAATTTTAAAATAGACTTTGAGCTTACTAATTAGCAGATCAAGGCTCTGAATATTTTTCAGGCTCTTGATTTATATTTACAAATTGCTTTCCACAAAAGTTGTAGCAACTTGTTACCACCTTATCAGTATGTGTGAGTGAGTGTGCAACTGCCATCTAGCCTACTTTTAACTGTGCCAAAAAATAATAATCACTTAATGAAGAAATTTTAATTCCAAATCATAATTTTTCTTAGGAATTAACATACATCTCATTTTATAATAAAATTAGAAAAATAATTGAGTGGCACATGTAGTCAGATCCATTGCACTAATTTTAACAAATAAAGAACTAGAAATACAAAGGGATTAAGTAATTTGCTATCTGTCATAAAGCTGTCAAGGGAAAAACCTAGGATTAAAATTTAGAATCGTTTATTCCTGCTACTGCTGCTGCTAAGTCGCTTCAGTCGTGTCCAACTCTGTGCGACCCCACAGATGGCAGCCCACCAGGCTCCCCCATCCCTGGGATTCTCCAGGCAAGAACACTGGAGTGGGTTGCCATTTCCTTCTCCAATGCATAAAAGTGAAAAGTCAAAGTGAAGTCTCTCAGTCGTGTCCGACTCTGAGTGACCCCATGGACTGTAGCCTACCAGGCTCCTCCATCCATGGCATTTTCTAGGCAAGAGTACTGGAGTGGGGTGCATTGCCTTCTCCAGTTTATTCCTAGGCCATTGCAACTAAAGAAAAAAATGTCCTGAATTTCAACTCTATTTATGAACCAATACTTGTAATCCAGCACAATGAACAAATTTTATTTGGACTGGATATAGTAGAAAGGTTTGGATGGGCTAGTGTTATTAAAAAAAAAGAACATGGAGAAGGGTGTATAAAAATTTCTCTATTGAAAATCTGTGTATTACTTAAGTATTAAGAGAGCTGTTTAAATATGCATGCTGCTGCTGCTGCTGCTAAGTCGCTTCAGTCATGTCCGACTCTGTGTGACCCCATAGACGGCAGCCCACCAGGCTCTGCCGTCCCTGGGATTCTTCAGGCAAGAACACTGGAGTGGGTTGCCATTTCCTTCTCCAATGCATGAAAGTGAAAAGTGAAAGTAAAGTCGCTCAGTAAGTGTCCAACTCTTTGTGATCCCATGGACTGCAGCCCACCAGGCTCCTCCGTCCATGGCATTTTCCAGGCAAGAGTACTGGCGTGGGGTGCCATTGCCTTCTTAAATATGCATACAATATTGGAATAATAGCAATAATTGGGAGGAAGTGAATAATTTGTATACATGGGGGAAAACCAATAGCAGTTGCCTAAAGAATCTATAGCCTCAGGGTAAACAGTCTGTTTTTTGGTAAGAGAATTTGCAAAATATAAATATGTTGTTATAGAAGTATATAATTATACTTCAGATGACTATATTGAAACTCAGAGAGGCTAGATGACTACATAGCACAGTATCTTTTCAATCAGTAAGATATTAAAAAGTAGTGTCAATCTTTTACCTCATTGGAAAATTAGTCCCATTTTTTTCTATTTTAGGAAATACTTTCTACTCTTCTTGACTTCAGTGACTTAGCATACTGGGTTGCTATTTATCATTTTACCTAAAAGTGTCCAAATTTGAGACATAATATTCATTTAGATATCTTAAAGTATCAATTTGAACTTTTATTTTATAATTTATTCATCACAGATGTATTGAGCACCTACTTTTTGTTTGACTCCCCAGTGTTTTTTAAGAAAATGACAAATCGAGTTCAGAAAACAGCTCCCACTCAACTGACTGATCAGCATATCAGAGTAGATCAGAGCATTCAGTTTGGAAATAGGACTTGGAGGCTTTGTGCCCAGCTTTGTGTATAAATATTTAGGTGAGTCTAGATTAGATACTGTACCTCTCTGAGTCTTTATAGTTGTAATATATATCTTTATAGTATTCTATAAAAGTTGTGTGTGTGTGTGTGTGTGTGTGTGTGTGTTAGTCGTTCAGTCGTGTCCACTCTTTGTGACCCATAGTCTGTATACCACCAGGCTCCTCTGTCCATGGAATTCTTCAGGCAAGAATACTGGAGTGGGTTGCCATTCCCTTATCCATCTATATATGATAATTTTGATAATTTGTATTATATATGGTATCTAATTGCATTTTTATGTAATTAAATATTTTATATAACATTTATGTTTATGCATTTATATGATATATACATAAATACCTATATATTTATCTCTATAAATATGTTCATTATGTTAAATGTCTATATATATATTTATATATATGTACATTTATTACATTATAAATGTTATATTTTACATCTATAGCAGTTGTATATATACATTATGTATAATTTATACATATAGTAGCTATAGCTATATTTTCTACATATATAATTGCTATATATGGAATGGCTAATATAGTAGTATAATAAATACTAGATACTTTATTAAGTCCTCCTTCTATGGAAAAGATAGTAGGGATTTTAGGACTAGTATTAAGGAGAAGAGAGGGCATGTATTTCATTATTGGGCAGTGTCAGGTTGATTATTAATACATTGAATTATTAACACATTCAACAAACTATGTTGGTCACACATCATGCACAGAGACTGGATATGTAAGTTTCAGTTCCTCGGTTTAGGAAATCTATCATCCACTGGGAGTGACAGATACTACAATATGTAACACTGATGATTCACTCTAATAACGTTAAAATATAACTAATTCCTCTGAAATAGACATCCAGGTGAACTTGAAGAGGTGAATATGAGTTTAGAGCTTGGGTGGAAGTAGGCTAAATTATGAAGATTTAACTTTATTAACATATCAGAGATATGATGGTGACATATTTGATATGTAAGTGTGGTAATAATGGTCAGGGAATTGAAAAGAATAACTATCATAAAGGAGCTGAAGGAAAACATTTAAGAAGTGCAAAGCAAACATGATTCACCAGAAAATGGCGGAATAAACATTCTGAAAAGAACAGAAAAGGATAAAGTAGATAAGGAAAATGTGGATTCACTTGATTCTAGGATGAAGATGGTTTCATTGGTGATCCAAGTATTCAATGCAGCTGATAGGTGAAGAGGATCTGAAAATTCACACTGACTTTGACCAAAAGCTAGTCATAGTTGAATTTAGAAAACACAGCTTAATTTCAAGTGATTTGAAACCCAATTCTACAATTTACAAGTATGTGACCTTGAGCAAGATAATTGGAACCATAGGTTTTGCCATCTTCCCTCATCTATTATGAGTGTAAGTGTGTGAGGTGTGTGGGGAGGGTGGGGGGAGAGAAGTGACTGGTGCTGAGCTAAGTTTTAATGCATCTACTCTATTACATGTAGGCACTAATATTTTTTTTGAATTCTGAAAGTTTCAGATCTGGAATTTTATAGACTCATGCTAAGAGTATCCTCCTTATGGATCTGTGGAGTTTGCATTCCTAGTTAGCAGTGAATGGTGGGGATCTCCTTTGGATTCCTGTTGATTCTCTGTTGCCCTTCAGCACTGGAATTGGTGTTACAGGCTTCTATCATCCAGGACTCTGCCGTTGATCTTCTGTGCTTCATTTTGGCTTCTCTAAGCTGACGTGCAATAAGTATGTAATTTTTGGAATTCACCTGGCATGTGGAAATTGAAGCAGGGATACTCCAAAGGCTATCATTAGTGTTATTGAGGAAAACTCCATTCTCTGCAAAATAATAATAATAATAATAATAATAATCATAGTCCTCTGAATGAATGCTAATAACTTGGTTGTGGAAAATTATTTGATATTTCAAAGGCCAGAAGGAGGCTTATCTATGACTTTTCCTGTCTCTCTTGGTACAGTTATGTGCCTTTGCCATTGGTTTCAGGTTTAAGTGAAGAAGATAAAAGGAGAGATGTGTATTAAAACTGAGAGAGAACTGAGAAATACTCAAACAATTAAACAAAAGGATTTTGATGATAAATAAGTCATGTTTATAGTGTATATTCCATTGCACTAAGTAGGAGATACTAATGACTGATTCATATTATAGTTCAGGCTAACCAGTATGAAAAATGCCAATAAAATTCCCCAGCATTCTGAGTGAACCTGGTCCTCAGTGTCACTGGTATCCCATGAGTCATGGTTGTTTACAGACTGTATCTTAGCACTATAGTAATGATGACCCCTCACCTTCATCACCCATATGTGTCATGAGCAGAGTGACAGAACTGAGCAAATAAAGGAGAATGGAGCTTCTTCTGTGAAGATAAGAATTTAAACATAACTAATGTGATATGCCCACGTGTCTCTCAAACTGTAATGTAAAAACTTTTGTCGATCTCCCCAGCCCCTTGATTTCCTTGGGAAGGAAGCAGGACCGCTGTATTTCAATTCTCCATTTCATTTTTCTTCTGTAATAGAGATACATCCTGAATGATTTACTAGGTGTTTTTTCTCCTCTTTTTTCCTGGACTGTCTGACAGGTGAAGGAGAGAGTCTGTCAAAGCATAACATTCGAAAGGTCAGATTGAGACAGAGGAGAATTCATTCTTCTGACAAAGATATAACAAGACAAAATGGATTTTTAGTTGTCCCTAGCAGATATCTCTATAATGCAACATATTAGACATGTATAAAAGAGGTGTGGAAGGAGAAATCAGAAATGTGGGTAGGAAACCTGTAGCATAAGAATTATCACCCAGTTATGAAATTTAGGAAGAGATGAAACATGAAGCATATCTTTAAGGAAAATTATTATTATTTGCAATGCATTTTGTCTATGTTGACATAAAAATGTAGGCTTAAGGAAACGTAAATATAATTTAAAGTATATGGATTGAAAAAAAAAAAAAAAACTAGGCAAAAGGAAAGTGAGGATAAGAGTGGTTATGTGGGACCAAGATATAGATTGCAGGCTTTAGAGTTTGAGCTCGGTCCAAATACCACTCCAAGTATTCTTCAGGTCATTGCAAAGATGGGCACGTGGTCACTTATAAAATTCAAAAAATCCATAACATAAAATTAAACTATTCAAAAGAATCATAGCCATTTCTAATACTGGTATAAAATTTTCCTTCAAAGTTGAGTCTATAGTAAAGAGACATAGATACTGTTATGAACATCTTCCTTAGTCTGCAGATACTGTATAGCAATACATTTTGTTAGAATATTCCATTAAACATCTCACATATCCAAAATATGATGCCAGTCTGTAATGTGGCAGATGCAGCCCTGGTTTTGGAGAAGAGGAAAAGTTTCAGGTGTTTATCTTGGAAAAGGTACTTTGATCTGTTTGAGTCTTTTTTTCTCATCTATTAAAATAAGAGAAAAGATAATTGTATCTCCTGGTACATAGGTAGTCTAAGCTTATTCTAAAGCTTATTCCACCATCCAAAGAAAATTAGGGTTAGGGTTAGGGTTATTCCAGTCTAATAGAATGTGCTGAGTAAAGGTCAGATTTTTTTCCCCTCATGAAGTTCTCTATAAAATTCTACTACACTATAGCATTGCAATCTCATTCTTGCTGCTGCTGCTGCTAAGTCACTTCAGTCGCGTCCGACTCTGTGTGACCCCATAGACGGCAGCCCACCAGGCTCCCCCGTCCCTGGGATTCTCCAGGAAAGAACACTGGAGTGGGTTGCCATTTCCTTCTCCAATGCATGAAAGTGAAAGTGAAGTCGCTCAGTCGTGTCCGACCCTCAGCGACCCCATGGATTGTAGCCTATCAGGCTCCTCTGTCCATGAGATTTTCCAGGCAGGAGTACTGGAGTGGGGTGCCATTGCCTTCTCTAAATCACATTCTTGTATATTGTGAAAATGATTTTTATAACATATTTGCCTCAACAGAGTTACAATATTATTTGTATATATGAACTGCATTTTTCAGTGAATACCACGTCCTTTTGCATTTCCAGCACTTAATCATGCTCAACTCTAGGACAGAGGCACCTTCTAAGGCCTTCTTACTTTTGTTCCATGCAAAGAGCTTGGCAACCATGGAAACAGTCCTGACTGCTCATTTTGCACATTTCTTCCCCAGTGTGTTAATCAGACACAGCTACTTACTAGATAGCATCAGATACCCCATGCATACTCATTTTAAAAAGAAAACTACTCTAGCTTCTTTGTACTACCTTCACAAGATATTAAAGAGAGAAACATAACAAAACATGATATATTTTACACTGTTTCAAACTTTCTCAGAGAAAAGGTACTGAAATTCAGAGAGACTGTTGGGAAATTCTAGCTGAAGTGGTGGGTGTTTTGTTTATTTCATCCAGAAGTGCTATTTGCTATGATTTCACATACTGGGATCCATCATTACTTTTAATTCCCTGGTAGGTGAATAAGGTGGTGGACTGTGTGTAATAATACAGAAAGAGAAGTTATTAGTTTTGAGCAGAAGGTAGGTACTACTAGTTTTATCAGTTGAATATGGTTCATAGTAGGAAATAGGAACCAAAATAGGGAAAAATAGGAACAAAAGAAAGAAAAACCTCTTGAAAATAGGTGAAGCCAAATAGTGAATAATAGATTGTTCCCCTTTGGTGTAATCATATCCTATGTTTTGTGATAATAAGTTTTTTATTTTATCAATATGTGTATTTTTAAATATTCTATATGATATTTTAATGAAATATAAAATATGAAAATATTTTATATTTTATATGATAAAATATATACATATATTTTATCAATATATGTATTTAATTGAAGTATAGTTGATTTTTAAATGAAAAAATATTTTTAAACAAATGATGAGTTTTGCCAGAGGTTGAACTTCCTGTGAATGGAATCATACTAGCGTGTTGTTTCTGTGTCCATTTCTTCTACTTAATTTTATGCTTTGGAAATTCGTTTGTTACATTTTAGTAGTAGTTTGTTCTCCTTCATTATTGTGAAGCATTCATTATGTGACTATATTACAATTGATTTATTTATTTTAGTGATAACTATTTGAGTAATTTCCAGGCTGGTGCTATTATGAATAATACTGCTATGAGCACTTTTGCGCATGTGTGGAATCATTATTTTCTTTAGGATAGTCAATGAGGAGTTGAACTGCTAGGACATAAGATATGTGAATCTTCAAATTAGCTACTTAATGTCAGATTATTTTCCAAAGTGATTTACTAATTTGTTCTTACAACAACAATGTGTGAGAATTCTCATTGCTTCATATACTCACTGATAGTATTATGGGGAAATTAAATTATTTGGGGGAAGTGGGGTCCACATTAGTGTTCTGCTGGAATCTCCAAGAAGTGGGCCATATACATACAATACTTTAAAAATCTTTTGAGATCTATTAATCACATCTATTCAGATAAAATCTAAAATCATAATTTTTAGTCTTAAATTGTAACATCTGCTTCCACCTGTCAATGGAAAAAAATCTGTATATTTTAAAACTATATTTGTTTAGTATTTCTGAAGTATATCAGGAAGTATTCAACATATACATTTAAAGAAATTAAAAATTAATTCCATTTTTTCTAGAGGAGGGAAGTGTATGAACCTTTTCCAGAAACATATCCATTAAATATTTTACAATCAAATGGTTGAATGTGAAACTTGCAATTCAATTTGTAATAAAAACTGAGGAGAAAATCAGGGTTATTTCCACTTTATTTTATAAAGCAATAAATACAGTAACAATGAATAACAGAAATGTGTGAAATTTAAAATCCACAAATTGTATTTTTTTACTGACCATATTTCCTGTCTTGGCCTCAGGAATAGGGCAGATATAATGAGGAAGAAAATTCGCTAATGTGTTTTGCTGAATTCATGCCTGGACGCATGCACTCCCAGACACCAAGCCCATATTGATTAGCTAAACTTTGCCGGTAGCGGAACATGGCTGACTGCTGCTGTTCTGCCTTTCTTCACAGCATCTGCTGGCAGACTGCACAACAAGTCTGATTATTTCCCTTTCATTATTTTGTTTTCTGTGAGGTCAGCAAAATCATCCTGTTGTCACAGTCTCTATTGGAACTCCAGGATACAAAATAGTGAAATAAACTTCTTTGAACAAGAGGGCTATGCTGTTTGGGGTACCATTAATTTTTTCATTGGCTTGTTGATTTACTGTATTCTAAAGGCAAGTACTGTATAGGCAACTACAATTAGAAAGCAAGCCTTTTATCCATTGGCGAGACCAGAGTACACTTATACACCTTCACACAGCACTTCCTGGGCTCAGAAACTTCAGGGGAAAACTTCCAGATTCACATAAATTTTGTTGTGTTTAGCCCCTAGAGTTCTCACTGAAGAAAACAAGTGGCCAGAATTGTTGGTGTGCTGAACAGGACTTCAGAATTTTATTTTCTTGATCAGACACACAGCCTTTCACATGGGGCCTCCTAAAATAGAATAAGACTCTCTGATCCCCTGCATTTGTGAGTGCCTTCCCTTCCCTTCAGACTTTAGCCCAGATCCATAAAGATTGATAAAATCCAGCCAACTCATTGGAAAAGTCTCTGATGCAGGGAAAGACCAAGGGCAGAAGGAGAAGAGGGCATCAGAGGATGAGATGGCTGGATGGCATCACAGATGCAATGGACATGAACTTGGGCAAACTTTGGGAAATGGTGAGGTACGGAGAGGCCTGGTGTGCTACAGTCCAAGGGGTTGTAAAGAGTCTTTATAACAAGTACTTTTTTTTTTCCTAAGGTATAGGAGCAGGTTGACTTTTGAAACCAGGATCTTTTAAAATCACTTTCAACAACTAGAGTTCTTACTGAAGAAACAAGTGGCCAGAATTGTTGGTGTGCTGAACAGGACTTGTATTGAATAAGATGAGGAACATGCAAGGATATTCATTCATATCAGTTTATATATTAAATATATATTAACTTTAAAAATTAGTTCTCTTCATATAATGAGGAGTTTCTGTCTCTTTTACTTCTTACAACTTCCACTCCCAACAAGCAGCTCAGAGACCAATGAATGATGATTTTCTACAAACCATCTTCAGTTAAATATAGGAAATGAATAAGTGGAGCATATTTAGCCTGGAAAGCATCTACTTTCATACCAGTATTCACTCAATGTTTCAAAATCTGTATTTTTAGGGCCTAATACTATACTACAGAGTAAATGTCTAGGATTGCCCTTAAGATGAGGTGTGGGATCAAACGCTAGGGTTTAGAAGGAGAAATATTGTGACTCAGTGTAAAAAAGAAATATTTAATGTCAGAGGTAGAACACTATGTAACGATCTCCCCATTTTCTAAAACTAGTATGAAAATTAACTATCAACACTTCAGCTCAGTTCAGTCACTTAGTCATGTCCGACTCTTACAACCCCATGTACTGTAGCACTCCAGGCTTCCCTGTCTATCACCAACTCCCAGAGCTTCCTCAAACTCATGTCCATTGACTTTGTGATGCCATCCCACCATCTCATCCTCTGTCGTCCCCTTCTCCTACCTTTACTCTTTCTCAGCATCAGGGTCTTTTTCAATGAGTCAGTTCTTCACATCAGGTGGCCAAAGTAGTAGAGCTTCAGCATCAGTCCTTCCAATGAATATTCAGAACTGATCTCCTTTAGGATGGGCTGGTTGGATCTCCTTGTAGACCAAGGGACTCTCAAGAGTCTTCTCTAATACCACAGTTCAAATCTTCAGTTCTCTGGTGCTCAGCTTTCTTTATGGTCCAACACTCATATCCATACATGACTACTGGAAAAACTATAGCTTTGACTAGACAGACCTTTGTTGGCAAAGTAATATCTCTGCTTTTTAATACACTGTCTAGGTTGATCATCTTTTCTTCCAAGGAGCAAGCGTCTTTTAATTTCATGGCTGTAGTCAGCATTTGCAATGATTTTGGAGCCCAAGGGTCATGTCATCTACATATCTGAGGTTATTGATATTTCTCCCAGCCATCTTGATTCTGTCCTCTCTTCAGAGAAACTCTCTATTTCAAAAGAGGATTCTCTTCTCACTTGTTTTTCCCTTTTTTGGTATTATATCATTTACTAAGTTTGTATTTACTAAAGTTTGTATTATACTATATGTATTTTTTAGCTTGCTTGTTTAAAGTACATCAAACTTCACAAGGATAAGAGTTCTGTGTTCTTTTCATCTATATTCCCAGTGACCTTCACATTTAATAAATATTTGCCAGATAAATAGCACTACAAGATCATGACTGTTACAGAAGCTGAAGAGGCAAAGGAAGAGAGTGTCTGTATTGGTGTTTCTAGAAGTTTTTCCCAGAAGATGTGATATTTAAGCTGAATTTTACATGATAATAATAAAATAAGAATTGCCCAAGTGAAAATGGCTGAGCAAGAATGATTTACTAGGTTTCTTCCTCATATTGGCTTCCCTTGTAGCTCAGTTGGTTAAGAATCTGCCTGCAGTGCAGGAGACCCGGGTTCAATCCCTGGGTCAGGGAAGATCCCCTGGAGAAAGAAATGGCAACCCACTCCAGTATTCTTGCTTGGAAAATCTCATGGACACAGGAGCCTGGTGGGCGGCTGTCCATGGGGTCGCAAAGAGTCAGGCACAACTGAGCAACTAACACTTACTTACTTACTTACTTTCCTGATATTAGGGGTTACAGAAGGTAAGGAGAAGTTAATGAGAAGAAAGAGGGTATAAAAAATGACCTAGAAGTCTTACCATGAGAATTTACCCAACTGCTGACCCTTTGGAAAGCAGTCTTGGAGATGGAGGGCGTGAAGTTGACAGAGTTAGTTGCTTCTGTTTGCGCAGACCGCTGACTGCCAGGTGTAAGGTACTGCATGAAAGCGGAATACACAGGCAGAGGACAGAGCTTGATTCTGCTATCCTACTGCCAGGGACATTGATTTTACTCATTCTGAATAAAAATTTACACTTTGCTTGGATCAAAGTGCTTAATACATAGTAATTTCTATTTTTGTGTGCTGAGTCAGTTTAGTCATGTCCAACTTTTGGGACTCTATGGACTGTAGCCCTCCAGGCTCCTCTGTTCATGGGATTTTTCAGGAAGAATACTGGAGTGGGTTGCCATTTCCTCCTCCAGGAGATCTTTCCAACCCAGGAATGGAACTGAACCTGCATCTCCTTTGGCTCCTGCAATGCAGGCAGATTCTTTACCCCTGAGCCATGGGGGAAGCCCAGTAATTTCTATTAGCCTTCTATTACTCAGTTTTGGTTACCCCTCTACAAAAACAGCATAGATAAACTTCTTTAAGAAAATATACTCATTCTTTTTAAAAAAATTATTGTAAGAAATGAAACACGCAAAAAATGAATTTGCCATATCCAATTGCAACATGCTAGAGAAAGCAACTGAGTGGACTCTGGATAAAAGAAAGTGAAGATAAGTCAGTGCACATGCATGCATGCATTCTCAGTCTCTTCAGTACTGTCTGAGTCTTTGAAACCCTATGGACTGTAGCCCACCAGGCTCCTCTGTCCATGGGATTCTCCAGGCAAGAATACCAGACAGTATTCTGTTACTTATTTTGCTTTCCAGAAATCATTATATTGAAGAAGGCAAAAAGGAATCTTTTCTTTTTAAAGCCTTGGTTCTCCTTTTTATCCTTTTCTTTTCTAGAATTGAACTTCAAATTTGCATTACAAAGTCTGTAATTGGAAGTCTAACTTGCAAATATGAGCTGCTTTCCATTTTAATTTTCATGAAAACAAAGAATCAATCTGTGGAAATAAAGTCTATGGAGTTTTCTGAAAATGTATACATGATAATTTAGGCTTATAAAACTTTTGTGCTTAGTTTGTAAGATACACAACAAGGAAAATCAAACATTTTAAACAGATTTTTTAAAGAAATTGTAGGCACAGTCCCCATTGATTCATGGACTGTTCTGAGAGGAACATGAAATATCATGAAATCCCTTTGCTTTAGTTGACAGAAAAGACCTTGGGGCTCAGTGAGGTGAAGTAAGTTTGAGTGGGTGGGTTGAAGTGAGAGATTTGGGGTAAAACTCAGGGTTCCAGTACATGTTGGCCTCATAGGCTACATCCACTAGTATAATCTGGAGAAAGTGCCAGTGCAAATTGCTTTGCTAAGTGATTCTTAAGAGTCTAGACTTTTTATCCAATGATCTTCTCTGTATCATTAAAATTTTTTAATTGAATTATAATTACGATGTGTTAGTTTCTACTGTACAGCAAAGTGACTCAGCTATATGTATACATATATCCCCTCTTTTTTGGATTTCCTTCCCATTTAGGTCACCACAGTGCATTGTGTAGAGTTCCCTGTGTTACACAGTAAGTTCTCATTAGTTATATATTTTGTACATAGTGTCACTATGTATCTATCTCAGTCCGTCTCCCAGTTTATCTCATCTCTGCCTTTCTCCCTTGGTGTCCATACATTTGTTCTCTATGTTTGTGTCCTTATCTCTGCTTTGTAAATAAGATCATCTATATACGTTTTTTTCAGATTCCACACAGTATGTGTAATTTGTTTTTCTCTTTCTGACTTCACTCTGTATGACAGTCTCTAGGTCCATCCACATCTCTACAAATTATCCAATTTCATTCATTTTTGCATAAAATAGTAAGATTAACTACTTCTTATAGGGCTATTTTGAGAATTAAATGATATAATGTAGATAAAGTATTCATCCTAGGGCATGGCAAGCTGGTAAGAGATCAGGATGTGCATGTGTTGTTTAAAAAAATGATACAATTTCTATGTTGACCTTCAATATCACTACATGTATCAGAATAACTTAAATGGTGTTTTATAGTGAACAAAGCTGCTATATGTGTATATTATATATACTTATGCTTCCTAGTTAAAAGAATATTCAAGTAAACTACCAACCAGAAAATTAATTAATCCTTCATCAAGGGAGGGAATTACAGAACAAGAATGTGAAGGAAAACAACACCTTAGAGGTTTTGATCAAGTTTCTCAGTTTGGGAAGAATATGGAATAGATGATTACACAAGCAAAATGGTAAGGCTCAGGAGATTTTTCTACTTCTCTTATACTTTCAGAATAAATGACTGAATGGCTTCATTGAGGATTTTTAAGAAAACCTAGCACGTTGATGTTCAAGTGGAATTTCAGAAGCATTTTCCTTTTTACTATTCTCAATAAATTGCTGTAATGATTTTATTCATTTTTGTTTATTGTCTGTTCTCCTCCAGAGACTTAAAAAAAATCCTCAGAGTAAACATAATCCTCTAAATCACTATGCAGAGTACGTAAAGTTGCAATTATTCCATTAAAATTCTAATTAAATTAAGAAGAAAATCAACAAGAAACTTAAACATTCTGTGACTACTGATGGGAAGAGTGACTGTAGTTATTAAGCCCTTAATGCTACATGGGAGAAGGGAGGGAGGAGATGATGTGAAGCAGACAAAGAAAAAAAAAAAAAGACTAGAATCAAAAAAGTATGTCATAAAGAACAAAACAAAACAACTAAATCTCCTTTGCCTAGCAGTCATGCTTTGCATTTAGATTATGTTTGCAACATTTTCAAAGCATTTTTTTCATCTGTCATTTCATTTAATCTGTACTGCTGTGGACCTCTGGCTTCAGTGTCATCATATTTTGTAGCTAAAGGAGTTTAAGAATCAAGTATAAAGTTGTTTGGGGCACTGTTGGAAAAATCAGAATGATGACTCAGGTTTCTGAAATCTTTACTGTTTCTTTTTCTTTTAAATCTGCACTATATAATCATTCCATGGCAGAAATTCAGAGTATAGTTGAGTCTAGAAATACTAGGCTTCTCATCTAAGTCCTGAGTTATATTGACTATTTGTTGTTATTAAGAAAATAAGAAAGAGAAGGAGAGAGATTTCTCTAGAAAAAGGACAAATTAGAAGGGCTCCCCTTCTAGACATGTATGGTTCTAGGGAGCATGGTTAGGAGAATAAAGGATGCCTTGTGAGAGAAGGGCCACCTTTTCCTGCAGATAGACATGATCCATATTCTGGACTCAAGGTTGGGATAGTGAGTTTCAGCTGCTACTCAACTCTTGGCTGACTTCTGGTGCATTTCACAGACATATTTAATGGGTTCATTCTATCTACTTTATAGTTCCTGTCCTTTAGATCCCCTCTACCACCACCTTCACCTTTTAAAATCATCACATCAGACTCCAGGGAGAAGAGCACAAGCAAATAAAAAAACTCCAAGGTTGGCACAAGAATAAGGTGATCACAAAAAATCAGTGTTCTCTAACTTTCTTGAAACTAAAAAATTTAAGTAAAGAAGATTTGAAAAGTGAAAGTAAAGTCGCTCAGTCGTGTCCAACACTTTGTGACTCCTCTGTCCATGGGATTTTCCAGGCAAGAATACTGGAGTGGGTTGTCATTTCCTTCTCCAGGGGATGTTCCAGACCCAAGGATTGAGCTCCAGTCTCCCACGTTACATGCAGATTCTTTACTGTCTGAGCCACCAGGGAATCAAAAGAATTTTTACAAGTGAAAGTCACTTAGTCATGTCTGACTCTTTATGACTGCATGTACTGTACAGTCCATGGAATTCTCCAGGCCAGAATACTGGAGTGGGCAGCCTTTCCCTTCTCCAAGGGACCTTCCCAATCCAGGGATCGAACCCAGGTCTCCCACATTGCAGGTGGCTTCCTTACCAGCTGAACCACAAGGGGAGGCCCAAATGAGATTTAGAGCTCCATAATCCTAGATGGGGATCGTGGTTTTTGTTGTCTTTGGTAAATAAGGCTGACTAGTAGAATATAGTTTGCTTCTGGCTCTTTTTCAAGGGTTAGACCTTCAGTCCATATATCAGGGAAGATATGTTAGGAAATAGTGAACAAAGGAAAGCCTTGTTCATTCACTAAGTTGTGTCTGAGTCTCTGTGACCCCATACACTGTAGCACTAGCTTCCCTGTCCTTCTCTGTCTGCCAGAGTTTACTCAAACTCATGTCCACTGAGGCAGTGATGCTATCCAATCACCTCATCCTCTGTCCCCCCTGTCTCCTCCTGCCCTCAGTCTATCCCAGCATCAGGGTATTGTCCAATGAGTCTGCACTTTACATCAGGTGGCCAAAGTAAGGAAGGCCTGATCATCCTTAAATATTTCACCGGGTGTCACATTAAAGTCACCTTTTAAGAAAATGAAGATGCCTTCTCTGGGAAGCAGATGATGCACATGACTTTCTGCTCATGAATAGTGATTCAGAAAATGCAACTTTAGTGTTTTAAAGATTAGATGTAACTTGAAGGCACAGGTAGATTTCATTCAAATCTATTTTGCTTTGCTTGATGTCCTTCTTAATGCCAACTTTCATGAAGGACTCAAATACAAACAGAACACATTATAAAATTAATTACAATAATGTTGAATCACAATTACTAATGGACCCAAACCTGGTTGTTTGAGACCTAATAGCCATTGATATTCTGACATATAGAGTAAAAGAAAGAAATTGCACTGGGTACCGGTTACAAATGTGAAGGAAAACTTTATTCAAGACTATTGCCATAGGGAAAAAAGGTTGCACTCAACTCCATGAAACAAAAAGCTAGAGATTTTTGAAGCTTTGGATGAGCTAGTGGAAAAGTACTAGAGGATGTTAGGGGGTAAGTTGGTCATTGTGATTAGGCTCTTAGGATTTGCTAATTGAAGTATATCAGATTTAGGCCCCTGCTGTCACCCAGAGACTGGATGGATAGACGCACTCTCTTCTTGATGATTACATTTCAAAGGGATTTGCTGGCTCCCAGGTCCTTGACAGAGACAAAGACATCCCTGGACTGTAGAAGATTTACATCTCAAAGGGGCAGAGAAAGAAATTACAATTGCACATTTTTCTAAACTAACTGTTCTAAGAAAAAGGTCAATGAAAGAAACTCAGTAAGAAACTTACCTAAAATTCTACCGAATTGAGGGCAACATGGAGGCTGCTGGAGTTGGTCAAAATTAGACCCTTTTGATCTTCTTACACTTAGTATTCAAAAATAAATAAATTAAACTCTTGTAAGCAGTGTTATCTTAAAGATATGTGGTAGGCACCCAGACTATTAAAAAATTTAAGGAGAGGAGCAGCAAACTGCGGCCATGGGACAACACGATCCAGTACTTTTCTTCCTTCCTCACCTCCTTCCTTCTTTCCTCCCTCCCTCTTTTTCTCCCTTCCCTTCTCTTTTCATTCCTATTCTTTTCCTTTCTTCCCTCCATTCCAGTACTTTAGTCTGTTCTGGTTTAGTCGCTAAGTTCAGTCAAACTCTCTGTGATGCCAAGGACTGCAGCACACCAAGCTGTATCTCCAAAGAAAAGTAAGACTTTTTTTAAACAGAGTCAGAACACTTCTCTACCTAATAAATTTAGTATCAACTTAGTAATCTTATATCTTATACAGTCCATATTCAGATATAACAGTCCACAAATTGTCCGGTATTTGGAAAAATTCATTCATGAAGAATTCAATCAAGGATTATGCATTGCTTTCACTTATCATGTCTGCTTCAGTTCAGTTCAGTCACTCAGTCGTGTCCAACTCTTTGCGACCCAATGGAAGGCAGCACGCCAGGCCTCACTGTCCATCACCAACTCCTGGACTTTATCCAAACTCATGTCCATTGAGTTGGTGATGCCATCCAACCATCTCATCCTCTGTTGTCCCCTTCTCCTCCTGCCCCCAATCCCTCCCAGCATCAGAGTCTTTTCCAATGAGTCAGCTCTTCACATCAGGTGGTCAAAGTATTGGAGTTTCAGCTTCAGCATCAGTCCGTCCAATGAACACACAGGACTGATCTCCTTTAGAATGGACTGCTTGGATCTCCTTGCAGTCCAAGGGACTCTCAAGAGTCTTCTCCAACACCACAGTTCAAAAGCATCAATTCTTCAGCACTTGGGTTTCTTTATGGTCCAATTCTCACATCCAGGCATGACTACTGGATAAACCATAGCCTTGACTAGACAGACTTTGTTGGCAAAGTAATGTCTCTGCTTTTTAATATGCTATCTAGGTTGTTCATAGCTTTTCTTCCAAGGAGTAAACATCTTTTAATTTCATGCCTACAATCACTATCTACAATGATTTTGGACCCCCAAAAAATAAACTCAGCCACTGCTTCCACTATTTCCCCGTCTATTTCCCATGAAGTGATGGGACCGGATGCCATGATCTTCATTTTCTGAATGTTGAGCTTTAAGCCAGCTTTTTTGCTCTCTTCTTTCACTTTCATCAAAGATTCTTTAGTTCTTCTTTACTCTCTGCCGTAAAGGTGGTATCATCTGCATATCTGAGGTTACCGATATTTCTCCCAGCAATCTTGATTCTAGTTTGTGCTTCCTCCAGCCCAGTGTTTGTCATGATATACTCTGCATATCAGTTAAATAAGCAGGGTGACAGTGTATAGCCTTGACGTACTCCTTTTCCTATTTGGAACCCATCTGTTGTTCCATGTCCAGTTCTAACTGTTGCTTCCTGACCTGCATAAAGATTTCTCAAGAGGCAAGTCAGGTGGTCTGGTATTCCGATCTCTTTCAGAATTTCCAGTGTATTGGGATCCACACAGTCAAAGGCTTTGGCCTTTGGCATAGTCAATAAAGCAGAAATAGATGTTTTTCTGGAACTCTCTTGCTATTTTGATGGTCCAGTGGATGTTCGCAATTTCACCTCTGGTTCCTCTGCCTTTTCTAAAACCAGCTTGAACCTCTGGAAGTTCATGGTTCATATATTGCTGAAGCCTGGCTTGGAGAATTCTGAGTATTACTTGACTAGCGTGTGAGATGAGTACAGTTGTGCAGTAGTTTGAGCATTCTTTGGCATTGCCTTTCTTTGGGATTGGAATGAAGACTGACCTTTTCCAGTCCTGTGGCCACTGCTGAGTTATCCAAATTTGCTGACATATTGAGTGCAGCACTTTCACAGCATCATCTTTTCACATTTAAAATAGCTCAGCCAGAATTCCATCACCTCCACTGGCTTTGTTTGTAGTGATGCTTCCTAAGGCTGACTTGACTTCACATTCCATGTGAAGCCCTAGGTGGTGTCTGCTCTAGGAGAGCGATCACGCCATCATGATTATCTGGATTGTGAAGATCTTTTTTGTACAGTTCTTCTCTGTATTCTTGCTACCTCTTCGTAATACCTTCTGCTTCTGTTAGGTCCATACCATTTCTGTCCTTTTTTGAGCCCATCTCTGCATGAAATGTTCCCTGGTATCTCTAGTTTTCTTGAAGAGATCTCTAGTCCTTCCCGTACTTGTTTTCCTCTAGTTCTTTGCACTGATCGCTGAGGAAGGCTTTCTTATCTCTCCTTGCTATTCTTTGGAATTCTGTATTCAGATGGGTATAGATTTCCTTTTCTCCTTTGCTTTTTGCTTTTCTTCTTTTCACAGCTCCTCAGACAGCCATTTTGCTTTTTGGCATTTCTTTTTCTTGCATTTGCTTTTTCTTGCATTTCTTTATCTTGATCCCTGTCTCCTGTACAATGTCACAAACCTCCATCCATAGTTCATCAGGCACTCTGTCTATCAGACCTAGTCCCTTAAATCTATTTCTCGCTTCCACTCTGTAATCATAAGGGATTTGATTTAGATCGTACCTGAATGATCTAGTGGTTTTCCTTACGTTCTTCAATTTAAGTTTTAATTTGGCAATAAGGAGTTTCTTTGGACGATTCTTTGTGCCCAATACATATTTGAGGAGTCTAGGTCAATAATTTTGTAGAATATTTTGCAACCAAAATTTAACTTATTGTTTCCTCATTAATACATCAGGTAAAACTTATCACCATTTTTTATAAATAAAGATTTATGAGGCACAATTATATTCATTAGTTTATGTGCTGTTTATTACTATTTCCATACTATGATACCAAACTGAATGGTTTTAACAGAGACTATTTAGTTAACTGAACCTAAAATACTAATTATCACTTTTGAGATAAATCTGTTGGCCCCTGATTTAGGATTTTATCTTTGAAAGAGCAGAGCTTAAATTTCTGAGTTATCCATATTTAGCTGTGTGACCTTGGAAATGACACTTAACCCCTCTGAGCTTCACTTCAGTTTTACCTGTCTTACTTCATAGGGTGTTTATGAAAATTACATGTAAATTTGCTTTGTTGTTGTCATTTAGTCACTCCGTTGTATCAAACTCTTTTGTGACCTGTGGACTGTAGCCGACCAGGCTCCTCTGTCCATGGGACTTCCCAGGCAAGAATACTGGAGTAGGTTGCCATATCCTTCTCCAGGGAATCTTCCTAACCCAGGTATTGAACTGCTGCTGCTGCTGCTGCTAAGTCACTTCAGTCATGTATGACTCTGTGTGACCCCATAGATGGCAGCCCACCAGGCTCCCCCATCCCTGGGATTCTCCAGGCAAGAACACTGGAGTGGGTTGCCATTTCCTTTTCCAATGCATGAAAGTGAAAAGTGAAAGTGAAGTCACTAAGTCATGTCCAACTCTTCACAACCCCACAGACTGCAGCCTCCAGGTTCCTCCATCCATGGGATTTTCCAGGCAAGAATACTGGAGTGGGTTGCCATTGCCTACTCTGAGGTATTGAACTAGCACCTGCTAATTTTGATAGTCTAGTTTAATATATTAGCAATATTTAATACCTTGTAGAGATGAAACTTCCAAGGAAGAAATGTGTTTTACTAAAATTAAATTTGTACAAGGGATAAGATGGTGCTTGAAAAGGCCCATACCCTGTTAGTGGGGGAGTTTTGGGGGGATGTTTAAGAGTTTATCCCTACATGTGTGTATTTTGTATGTGCCAGTATTTTTGTTGCAAGCATTCCCCTTGTTAAGAGAAGAGTTCGTACATTCCCTTCCTAAGAGACATGACTCTCAAAGAGATAAGATCTCTCTTTAGTATTACACTATGAATCTCGTTTTAAACCACCACTCCTCAGGGTGGTTTTAGTCTTCAAGCTGTAAACCAATATGCGTATATGGAAAAATGAAATAAAACCGAGTTATTGATTATATTATTCAACTGATAAATTAACTAAGATTGGGAAATGTCTATTTCAAGTTTTCTTGTTATCTGTGATGATAAAAACTTCTCCTTATGGCTTATGTAAGTAATTTATATTACTTCTAGGTTTAGTCTCTAGAACAGGGAAATAAATATTGCACCTTTTCTATTTCAAAGCATATTAAAGAACACCAAAGCACTCAACCTATCTCAAATGATCACTTTGCATTCACTCTTGTATCATTAATTTTCCAGATGGAAGATAATAATCTTCTTACATATTTTTTCTTAAAGTTTTCCTCAGAGTTCATTATAGTTTTCCTATAATCTAACTGCATTTTCTTAACTTTTTTTTTCTATTTAACTGGCAATTTCACATCTAAATACAAAATATATAAAGTGCTAAAATCCTGTGTATACTTCAATAAAATTTAACACAGTAAGCACAGACATTTAAGCAGCTCCTAGATCAAAATGTGGAAATTACTAGCATTCCCTTAACCTATCTCTCAATCACTGCTTCAAGGTTACACTCCAGAAATTAGCAGTATTCTGATGTCTGTTATCATGATTAGTTCTTTCTCTTCTTGACCCGATACATATGGGATTAAATAAGTACTTACTCTTTCGTGTCTCACTTTTGTGAAACATTCATGCTATTGTATTCATCAGTAATACAATATCTTATTTTGATTTATGGTATTTGATTACATGGGCATACCATCAATTTGTTTTATCTATTCTAATGCTTTTGAGCATCTGAGTTATTTTCACTTGAAGGCAATTATGTATAATGTTGCCAAGTTTAGTTGCTCAGTCATGTCTGACGCTTTGCAAGCCCATGGACTGACTGTCACATGCCAGGCTTCCCTGTCTCAACCTGAAGCTTGCTCAAACCCATGTCCATTGAGTTGGTGATGCCAACCAACCATATTGTCCTCTGTTGTCACCTTCTCCTCCTGCCTTCAATCTTTCCGAGCATCAGGGTCTTAAGTGAGTCAGTTCTTTGTATCAGGGGGCCCAAGTATTGGAGTTTCAGCTTTAGCATCAGTCCTTCCAATGAATATTCAGGACTGATTTCCTTTAGGATGGACTGGTTGGATCTCCTTGCAGTCCAAGGGACTCTCAAGAGTCTCCTTCAATACCACAGTTCAAAAGCATCAATTCTTTGGTGTTCAGCTTTCTTTATAGTCCAACTCTCACATCCGTACATGACTACTGGAAAAACCATAGCCTTGAGTAGATGGACCTTTGATGGCAAAGTAATGTTTCTGCTTTTTAATATGCTGTCTAGGTTTGTCACAGCTTTTCTTCTAAAGAGCAAGCGTCTTTTAATTTTATGGCTGCAGTCACCATCTGTAGATGGTTGGATTGCATCACTGACTCAATGGACATGAGCTTGAGCAAGCTTGGGGACTTGGTGATGGACAGGGAAGCTGGGCATGCTGCAGTCCATGGGGTTGCAAAGAGTCAGACATGACTGAGAAACTGAACTGAACTGGGTCACCATCTGCAGTGATTTTGGAGCCCCCCAAAATAAAGTCACTGTCACTGTTTCCATTGTTTCCCCTTCTATTTGCCATGAAGTGATGGGCCGGATGCCATGATCTTCATTTTTTGAAAATTGAGTTTTAAGCCAACTTTTTCACTCTCCTCTTTCACTTTCATCAAGAGGCACTCATAATTATATTTGGGGGATATTTGTATACATTTCTATTAGCAACTACTTATGAGCAGAGTTGCCAGATTGTTGGGCTTCTCAGGTGGTACTAGCAATGAAGAAACTGACTGCCAATACCAGAGACGTAAGAGATGCAGGTTCAATCCCTAGGTCAGGAAGATCCCCTGGAGCAGGTCATGGCAACCCACTGTAGTATTCATGCCTGGAAAATCTCGTGGACAGAAGAGCCTGGCAGGCTATGGTCCATAGGGTCACAAAGAGTCAGACACGACTGTAGCGACTTAACACACACACACAGTGTTCTCTTATGTTCAACTTTAGTAAACATTGTGAGTTTTCCAAAATAGTTATACCAATTTTTACTGTCATCAGAAGCATCTGAAAAAAAAAAAAAGAGGAAATAAAAGTAGAACATGAGAATTCTAGTTACTCCACATTTTACTTGCTATTGGCAGTCTCTTAATTTTTATTCTGGTTGTTATATAATAGTATCTTTTCATCTTTTGTAGTTTTAAATTTGCATTTCCCTAATAACTAAACATGTTAAATGCCTTTGCACAAGTTTATTGTAGATCAGCATACCTTCTCTGGGAAATATTTAAAGCTTTTGCCCATTTTTTAAAAATTAGGTTTTTATCTTTTATTATTGATTTATGTGGGCTTCCCTGGTGGCTCAGATGATAAAGAGTCTGCCTGCGGTGTGGGAGACCAGGATTCAATCCCTGGTTTGGGAAGATCCCCTAAAGAAGGAAATGGCAACTCACTCCAGTATTCTTGCCTGGAAAATCCCATGGGTGGAGGAGCCTGGCTGGCTACAGTCCATGGGGTCACAAGAGTCAGACACGACTGAGTGACTTCACTTTTACTTTATTGATTTATAGGAACCCTTTGCATATTTTGGTAATAGTCTTTATTTTTTATATGCAATTCCAAAATCTTAACTGTGTCTTATCTTTTTACTCTTTTGTATTGATTTTGTTTATGAACAGAGGTTTTGGGGTTTTTTTTATGAAATCCAAATGATTAATTATTCCCTTTATGGTTGGATGGTTATGTGTCTTACTGAAAAATCTTGGGCTACCATATATCAGGAAGATGTTCTGCTGTTTTATTTTCTGGAAATCCTTATCATTTTACCTTAAAGATTGAGACCTTTAGTCTACTAGAATTCATTTTTACTTACAGTATTATATATGGGTTTCCATTACTTTTTATATGCAGACTATACCAGGTAGTAAACTTTATAGCTTTCACTCTTATTTTACATGTTGATATTCTCAGCAAGCATGTAGTTTTCTGCTGTGGTGTTGATCCTGTTCAATTAAGTGATTATGTTTCTATGATGTGGTGACTTTATTTCTATGATTATGCTTAGTTGATATATACTTTTCTTGGTCATGCCTTGAATACTCCAGAAAAGTTTAAAAATACTTTATAGATATGTTCCTATCTAAATTCTTCTTTCAAAACTCTTTCTGACCCATCAACCCATTTCTGTCTTTGTTTTATAAAGGTCTGTACTTTAGAAAAGAGATTTTCATAGTATAGATAATATAGATTTTGAGAATAATTATCTTTTCAGGGCTTTCTATTGAGGAACAGAAATGACCACATCCAAAACCTCCTTCTCAGCTGCTGATAAGATTATTTTACTGATTAACACCTTTTCCAAGTTGGATTGGAGGTGAAAGTAATTCCATTTGGCAAGGCTTCATCCCATTTGCTGACATCTTCATTAACCTCACTGATAAAGAAACCATTTCACAATACAAATTTCTCAAGCCTGGAGATTGTATCTTCACAGAGAGTCACCTAACAATACTAATTTGAAGTATGAAACATGCAGGTTCAATTGCTTCAATAATTTCATTGTGCCCTCTCCTTTTATTTTTCCTATTTAAAATGTTGACAAAAAGAAACCAATTATTTCACATTAACTAGTAGAGTTCATACTCAAAAGGACATTTTATATATATTCAGAAAAGAGAGTGCAAAAGTAAAGCTCAAAGTAAATGAAAGTATCGTCATGCATGCTTAGTTGCTCAGTCGTGTTTGACTCTGCAACCCCATGGACTGTAGCACAAAAGACTCCTCTATCTATGGAATTCTTCAGACAAGAATACTGAAGTGGTAGCCATTCCTTTCTCCAGGGGATCTTCCCGACCCAGAGATCAAACCTGGTCTCCTGCATTGCAGGCAGATTCTTTACTGTCTGAGCCACTAGAGAAGGGAGAAACAAATGGATGAAAATCTGTGAAAAGAAAGTAATATAGTTCTGTTTGAATTTTATTAAACACAAGAAAAAAACCCTAGAGTTGAAAAAATGCATATTAGCCATTCACCTTTTCCTTTGCACATTAAGTTTTTTGTTAAGTTTTTAAAATGTGAATTTTTAAATTTCATAATCAGTTAAATATCTTTAATTAACTTTGGCTTATATGACCTACATATAAGTCATATAAGCCATTTTCTCAACTTTATAGCAATTTTTCCAGTGTCTGCTGTCTGTTCTTCAAAAGCAGCTTTTAATAGGACTTCTAGAAATCTTCAGTTATAGCCAGGGATGTGCAGGTAATGACGTTGTTCAATTACCCAGTCATGGCCGACTCTTTGCATCCCCAAAGACTGCAGCATGCAAGGACTCTCTGTCCCTCACCATCTCCCTAAGTTTGCACAAGTTCAACTCCATTGCATTGCTGGTCCTATCCATCCTCTGGTGCCCTCTTCTTCTGCTCTCAATCTTTCCCAGCATCACTGATTTTTCTAATCAGTCAGCTGTTTGCATCAGAAATCCCAAAATACTGGAGTTTCAGCATCAGTCCTTCCAATGAATATTCAGGGTTGATTTCCCTTAAGATTGACTGTTTTAATCTCCTTGCTGTCCAAGGGACTCTCAGGAGTCTCCTTCAGCATCACAGTTCAAAGGCATCGACTCTTTGATGCTATACCTTCTTCATGGTCCAGCTCTCACACCCATAAGTGACCTCTGGGAAAACCATAGATTTGACTATATGAACCTTTGCCAGCAGAGTAATGTCTCTGCTTTTCAGCACACTGTCTAGGCTTGTCATAACTTTCCTGCCAAGAAGCAAACGTCTTCTGATTTCATGGCAAGTGATGTAGATGACCTTAAATCATAGAAAAGCACAAGATTGAGTAAAATATTTGTGAAGCAAGGGTCCTTCAGTATATATTACTTTTGTTTTTAACACTGTGTTTAACATAATTTTAAATAAATAGCTATGTTTTAACAACTAACTGCAAGTAGTTGTTTAACAACTACTTGTTTAACAACAAGAACTGCAAGGTACTTAAAATTTAACCATCCGTTCTGAAGAAAAAGTGTGATTCAGATCTTGCATAATACTAGTTTATAGCTGTAGTCAAAAGGGGCATCAGCAATAATTTTTCCGTAATAGCTTAACAGCTTCTTTTAAATATCATGTTGAAGAAATGCATGTTCTTTGTCATCTAGGTTTTTAGCTGCTTCTCAGTACTGAGATAAAAGGGCTTGACTTTTGTCTCATGGTAGGATATTTCTGTCCTGTATTCTAGGGGGATTATAGTCCTGAACTCTCAAAGTGTGAACCATATGGAAATTCAGAGATTTTCATATGTCTCAAGACAATTCCGTAATAGAACTCTGTCCCTAGGAAGTTCAGCTTTAGAGGCCCTGACTATAGGACCTTGATAGAATTTAGGATGTTGGGCAGAAAAGAATTAGAAAATGTGGCTGCAAATGAGCTTTTTGAAATATGAAAGAAGAAAGAATACATCTGTAGCTTCAGGTTTTCCATCTTAGAATAGTTGGTTCACTAACACTCGTTTGTATTGATATAAGTTAATTTGTATACTGTGACACCTCAGGAAACATGATCATGCTTTTGTCTGAACAAAGCACGCAGAGTGCTCTGCCTGAAAAAGTGTGGTTTAAATCAGAGGTTTCTAAGCATTGGCATGCATCCGAATCACCAGGAGGGCTTGGTAAAACATGGATTTCTGGACCCAGCTCCTAGTTGTCTGATTTGGTGGGTGACCTGTGGAACCTAAGAATTTACCTTTCTAATAAGTTCCCTAGTGATGTTGTTGCAGTCCTGAGGACAAAACTTTGAAAATCACTGGTTTCAATATTTTCAGTTTCATTCTGTTACCATGAAGGGTCAATCCTGTGTTGCATAGAGAAGCTAACATGCATTTATTGTGTAGCTTCAGGTATTAACTGCAATTACCTTGTCTTCTAGTGTCTGCCTTCAGTTATACATAATGGAGATCCTAACTGGCTAATCTTAACTATGACATTTCCTTTTTCCATCTGCCTCTCTTTAAAAAAGAGAGACAAATATTTACTATTTGAGTACTTGTATTGCTTTCTCCCTTCTCTTTAATTCTCCTTTCTTCCTTCTTTCCTTCCCATTTTCTTCCTACCTTCTTTATTCTTCTTTCCCTTGCCTTTTACTGTTTCCACTTTCCCTTTCTTTTCTTCACTCTCTCCATTTCTTCCTGCTTTCACCCCTTATCCAAGCCCCTTATTTGTTCTCCACAATTATTTTTATAAATGACAGTGCCTTTTCCAACTCCAGTAGCTATCAAGATGTGTTCTGTACTTACCACAATTGGTGTCTACACTGAAGAATTATTTATTGTAGTATCCTATAAATACTTTTATTTTTTTAAATACAGAGATACAGCTGTTCATAAGCAAAAGAATGAATGTCTCCTTAGTAAAGCTTCTGATTAAGTAAAAGTCTAATCCTTAGTAAAGTATCTAGATTTATAAAAGGAGTGGTGAGGGTAGGGAAGGGTCAAGTCATTGTCAAGGTACTTTAAAATCCTTCAGATATTGTTAATTTTAGGTTTTTTTGGTAACTTTTAAAAATTATTTTTTTAATTTTTATTTTTAGATTTTAACTTAATTTTTGTCTTATATTTAAAATATTTTGGTACTACCTGTCTTAAAAACATCTGCATATTATACATATATATCAATATATGTATATATATGTACACACACATACATAATGATATACTACAAGCAAGTAGTATGCATGATTGCATGGTCAGTCACTCAGTCGTGTCTGACTCTTTGCAACCCCATGAACTACACCATGCCAGGCCTCCCTGTCCATCACCAACTCCTGGAGTCCACCCAAACCCATGTCCATTCTGTCAGTGATGCCATCCAACCATCTCATCCTCTGTCGTCCCCTTCTCCTGCCCTCAATCTTTCCCAGCATCAGAGTCCTTTCAAATGAGTCAGCTCTCCGCATCAGGTGGCCAAAGTATTGGAGTTTCAGCTTCAGCATCAGTCCTTCCAGTGAATATTCAAGGATGATTTCCTTTAGGATGGATTGGTTGGATCTCCTTGCAGTCCAAGGGCCTTGCAAGAGTTTTCTCCAACACCATAGTTCAAAAGCATGAATTCTTCAGCGTTCAGCTTTCTTTATAGTCCAGCTTTCATACCCATACATGACTATTGGAAAAACCATAGCATTGATTAGACGGACTTTGTTGGCAAAGTGATGTCTCTGCTTTTTAATATGCTGTCTAGGTTGGTTACATCTTAGGTCCAGATAAGGTCACATTCTGAAATTCTAGTAGACATGAATTTTGGGGGCATAGGTGATAGAGAATGGTTCACACAATAGACCATCTTAACAAAATACTATTAATGATGACTAAAAAAAATACAAGTTATAGATATCAAATATTGAAGAGCATCAGTTCAGTTCAGTTCAGTTGCTCAATTGTGTCCGACTCTTTGCAACCCCATGAATTGCAACAAGCCAGGCCTCCCTGTCCATCATCAATTCCCAGAGTTCACCCAAACCCACGTCCATTGAGTCAGTGATGCCATCCAGCCATCTCATCCTCTGTCCTCCCCTTCTCCTCCTGCCCCCAATCCCTCCCAGCATCAGAGTCTTTTCCAATGAGTCAACTCTTCACATGAGGTGGCCAAAGTACTGGAGTTTCAGCTTTAGCATCATTCCTTCCAAAGAAATCCCAGGGCTGATCTCCTTCAGAAGGGACTGGTTGGAGCTCCTTGCAGTCCAGGGACTCTCAAGAGTCTTTGCCAACACCACAGTTTGAAAGCATCAATTCTTCAGTGCTCAGTTTTCTTCACAGTCCAACTCTCACATCCATACATGACCACAGGAAAAACCATAGCCTTGACTAGACAGACCTTTGTTGGCAAAGTAATGTCTCTGCTTTTGAATATGCTATCTAGGTTGGTCATAACTTTTCTTCCAAGGAGTATGTGTCTTTCAATTTCATGGCTACAATCACCATCTGCAGTGATTTTGGAGCCCCCCAAAATAAAGTCTTCCACTGTTTCCACTGTTTCCCCATCTATTTCCCATGAAGTGATGGGACCGGATGCCATGATCTTCGTTTTCTGAATGTTGAGCTTTAAGCAAACTTTTTCACTCTCCTTTTTCAGTTTCATCAAGAAGCTTTTTAGTTCCTCTTCACTTTCTGCCATAAGGGTGGTGTCATCTGCATATCTGAGGTTATTGATATTTCTCCTGGCAATCTTGATTCCAGCTTGTGCTTCTTCCAGCCCAGCGTTTCTCATGATGTACTCTGCATAGAAGTTGAATAAGCAGGGTGACAATATACAGCCTTGACGTCCTCCTTTTCCTATTTGGAACCAGTCTGTTGTTCCATGTCCAGTTCTAACTGTTGCTTCCTGACCTGCATATAGGTTTCTCAAGAGGCAGGTCAGGTGGTCTGGTATTCCCATCTCTTTCAGAATTTTCCACAGTTTATTGTGATCCACACAGTCAAAGGCTTTGGCATAGTCAATAAAGCAGAAATAGCTGTTTTTCTGGAAGTCTCTTGATTTTCTGATGATCCAGCGGATGTTGGCAATTTGGTCTCTGGGTCCTCTGCCTTAAGAATTTTAAAACTTTCTCTGACACTGAATTTATTGCAATCAATATTTATAAATGTCTGGGCATTGTAAAGAATACTAAATTGAACTCTGCTACTATCCTGGAAGCCAGAACTTATATGTTCATCACTGCTCAGCTCCATATATGCCTAGTTAATACTTTAATCATTAGTCTGTCTTTAATGACAGAAGATTTCTTTTTAATCTGTAGTAGCTTTTACATTGCTACTTCATTTGACCTTCCTAATGATATGGATCAGGCATCTGAATAATACCAAGCTTCTTACACATTGTTCCTTTGATGTCTTGCATTCTGTAGGATTGTGCACTTCCTACTGAATTCTATAATATGATATTTTGCAATTGCCATATAAGCAAAATAATACACTAAAATTTACATGATTATTTAAAAATTTCCTAGAAATTTCATGTAAAATTGAAGTAGTACCCAGCCATGATGTTGAATATATCTTGAAAATTATTTCCAAGAAGTAGCCTAAATGTCCATTGACAGATGAATAGATAAATGGATAGATGGATAAAGAAGAATACTACATATATACACTGTAGTATTAGTCATAAAAGGAAATAAAATTGAATCAGTTGAAGTAATGTTGATGAACCTCAAGCCTGTCATACAGAGAGAAGTAAGTTTTAAAGAGAAAAATATTGTATATTAGTGCAAATAAGTGAAATATAGAAAAATTGTACAGATCAACCTATTTACAGAGCAGTAACAGAGGCAGAAACATAGAGAAAAGACTTGTGTTGCAGGAGGGAAAGGAGGGGGCAGAAAAATTGAGACAGTAGCATTGACATACGCACACCACCGTGTGTAAAGTCGATTGCTAGTGGGAAGCTGCTGTGCAGCACAGGGAGCTCGGCTTGGTGCTCCGTGTCGACCTAGTGGGGTGAATGGGAGGATGGGAGAGAGGTTCAGGAGAGAGGGGGGATACATGTATATGGCTGGTTCATGATGTTATACAGAATTGTAAAGCAACTATATTCCAATAAAAGTGTTAATAATTTTTTTCCAAGGATACAAGATAAAAATTAAAGATGTCTAAATGAGTTTAGAATGTATGTTGTTAATATATACCTGTGGTGGATTCATTTTGATATTTGGCAAAACTAATACAATTATGTAAGGTTTAAAAATAAAATAAAATTAATTTAAAAAATAAATAAATAAATAAAAATAAAGGTAAAATATCATAATTATATTGTCACAAAGTCTTTCAGACTTGCATCCCTGGGTATGGCTCCAGAACATATAGGGGAAGCCTCTTGATGTGAGTTTTATTCTTCCTTATTATTATAAAATAAATTCCAAGATAGTGTCTGAGGTATCAATGATTTGGTGATCCTGATGAAGAAAAATAATACTTTATAAAATAACAAGTTTTAGAAATTATTTTATTTATTTATTTTTTTGATTTTTTAAAATTTTATTTAATTTTTAAACTTTACATAATTGTATTAGTTTTGCCAAATATCAAAATGAATCCACCACAGGTATACATGTGTTCCCCATCCATGGCATTTCTACAAAGGTCAGTAGCAAGCTCCTTAGTACCTAAGTGATTGTGCATTTCTGTGTGTGTGTGTGTGTGTGTGTTTAGCTTTGGTGGTGAAGGGGTAGGGAGTTACTTTTTATCTAATGTGTGTCTACTCAGTATGATAGTAGGATGTTAGGAAAAGGAAACATGCACTTTCATCATAAAGCAATTTTAATTTAAATCTTATGGGAAATATACCTTTCATTTGGCTGTAATAAAAGTAAAGGCTGAAATTTAGGTTAAATATGTATCTGTCTTGTAATTAAATAAAAGATTTAAGATGTTTTTTCCATGGGTAGCAATAGATTTGCCGTATAAAACTGATATGTTTCAGATGGCAGTTCTATTTGGAAACTTCCGTTCATAGAATTAAAAAAGCAACTTTCATTGTCTTCCACAAATAGATATGGTATTGTCACTTTAATTTGAAGGTTATAGCCCAATGGGACTCCTCATTTTTAAGTACATATAGAATTCCTTTCCTATTATCTTTATTGTCCATCCTGCTCTTTTAGGTTTAAAGTTTGTGTGACCGTATATTAGAGGTAAAAGGATAGTCTCTTAGAACTTGTGTCCAGTCTTTTAATTTGCTGATTGAGAAATGTAAGGTGATAGTCATTTTACTTGTACCAAGTCATAGATAATCAGTACTTCAGCCAAAATTAGAATCTAGGTTTTCTGATTGCTAGTCCAGTGGACTTTCCATTGACTCAAACTACCATACCAAAGGCTGCTGTTGACTTATCACCTCTTTACTTCCTTTTGGTCTTCATTACTACTTCCTTGCTAAAATATTCTTCAAGGCCTTATGACTCAGTTTTCCTGTATGTGCAGATACCTGTTGACTGTACACATCCATTTAGAGTTTCTTATAAAATAGACACTGTGAGGTAAAACATTGCATGAAACTTGACTGAAGAGAGCATCAGGACTTCTTACTGAGGAATAATTTGTAATAATTGATAGGTTTTTGGAGAACACATTCATCAAGTTTTTATTAGGTGATTATAGTGTCTTTTTTTGTTCTTGCTGATAATTTTTGTGTAAAAATTTTAAAAAATTACATATGTCTAATTTTGTATCTTTTCCTTATAAAAACTGTGATAAAAAATATCACATTACCACCTTGAGTATACATAAGCAAATTAATATACATCTATAATGATCTAGCCTAACCCCTTTTGTTTCTTTTTCTGGTTCTTCATTGACTTTTAACTAATTGTATCACCTGTGTTTAGCATATTTATTTTATTTATTTGGCATGATCTATTTATTAATTTTTTAAATAAAGTTATATGAATATATAACTTTATAAATAAAATATTAAGCTTATCAGTCCTTTTATTAGCAGGCTTTTTCATTTTTAGTTAATAAATAATTTTCTTTAAAATGCTAAAATTATTGCTTTAATTTTTATATTTTAAAATATGGCATCTTTACAGATTTCTAGAGAAGATTGTGACATGAGCATATTTTTGGCTATTTTTTCTAAACTAGTTGAAATGATTAAGGCAAAGTAAAGAAGAGGGCAAGTCTACATCAGCATTGAGAGCAAGTGAAGGATGTTAAATACATGTCAAGAACTCTAAGGAAGCAATAGGTGCTCAGGAGAAACACAGAAAATCTTGACTTTTAGAGGTACTCTAGACGAGAGGGTTAAGGTTTGAATCAGAAAGGGAGAAGTTCTAATAAAGCAGAGAATACACCTTTTAATGGATCCTGTTCAATGGAATTGGTTTACAGTTACTGCAGGGGCCTGTATTTTCTTTGAGTGATGATTGTATAGTTGACTTTTTTTATTTGAGTTTTACTTAGTGTTTTCTATATGTTTCAACTGTAAGCATATAGTATTTTATAATTAGGAAATTTTATACCAGTTATATAAAACAATGATGGTGACCATTCCTTGGTTTTTTGAGTTTATTGAAATTCTGTGAGATGCATTAAGTTGAAGTTTACTCTGAAGAAAAATGATACAGATTACCTGACATTTTTTCATATTTCCTAGGTCAAGAGTTAAAACAATAGAATTGTTTTCTGGTCTAGCTACTCTCCTATTGATGTTGATCTCAGATCTAGCAGATGTAAAAAAAAGTGTATAAATTACATCTTCATGAATCTGGAACATTAGGCAAGAGTATCAGTCAACACTGTCAACTTATTGAAATTTTTGAGGAACATTTTAACACTTTGATGATAAAGAAAACCCATAGAGACATAAATGTGAAAGGACTAAATTTATGATTGATCCTATAGTATATAAATTCCAAATCTGAGGGCCTTAGGTTTAAACTTAAAATTCTCACTATAGAGGTAAAATTTCCACTCTTTTATGGGAAACATAGTAAGATTGTTTCCAACTTTATTACACCCATACACAGGATCTCCCCATGTTAAAATAATGCAGCTTAGACTATAGTATACATTATTGTAAGCAGCACTGAGGTGTGGCTGGAAAAGATAACAGTGGATTCTCAGGGGATTAAAACAAAGTAGAGTGATAGTATATATTTTCACATGAGATCTGAAAAGGTAAAGTGCATAATATGAAAAGTATAAGGATGGGAGAAATTTTTTAGATGAAAAATATCTTTGAAATAAAAGATCAAGATTCCCACAAGATTTTAGCATAAAAAAAATTCTCATCAAAATAGGAAATGTGAACCTCTATGGAAAAAGAAAACAATCTCTTTAACTCCGCTTTCAGTTACTTTTCCTGGAGAAGGAAATGGCAACCCACTCTAGTACTCTTGCCTGGAGAATCCCATGGATGGAGGAGCCTGGTGGGCTACAGTCCATGGGGTGGCAAAGAGTTGGACACGGCTGAGCGACTTCACTTTCACTTTCAGTTACTTTTGGTCACACCTTATTTCAAACAAATTAATACATAATAAGATAAATGTTCCTCAGTCCCCAACAGTTATTATAAAATATGATCTACAGATTCAAGATTAAAATTGGCTCAGTTTAGGACACAGTTGAGTTTTTAGTGAGAGTAAGTCTAAAAACCCAGTTTGTGATTCGTTCTCTACTGTTCATTAGATATTTAATTCTGTATAACTAAAATTGAGATAATTTATGTGAAAGGACTTTGAAAAATTCAGAGTGCAATATGAATGGTTGTTATAAGATTGTTACATGATAATACAAACAGATACATTTTAACTGGATTGTCATAATAAGAAAAGTGAAGAATAGTAAGCCTTTTGAAAGACAGTTAAATTAAGTTGATAGAATATACTGGATAATACATATGTTTGCACATATTTGCATAATAGTTTTTAATATGCAGAAACTTAATTTTGGATAAATCTGTATGCTTGAAAATCCTAATGCTGTTAACCTAGATTCTTAAAATCTTATCAAATTCTAAATTATGAGAGAAAAATCTAATGTGCAAATTGATGAAGAAGTGTTTAATAATGTTTAACAATAATTATCATAAGAACAAACCATCAGTTTTCTTTCTAAAACACTATTCTGCAGGAATCACTTATAGCCAGTTATTCACGAGGCTTTGTAATTTAGAAAGAAGAAAGCCAGCAGGAAACTGATACAATTATTTGACTGTTTTAACAATAACCAAATAATACGTTCTAGTACCAAGTCCTCTTCTGAAATTGGTTGTGCTCTTTTGTCCACAGACACATCATAAAGGTGTTATATTTCATACTTTCTTAAGGTACATAAGGTTTGATAATCATTTCTTGTCACTTATAAAATCATAAACCCGAACCCAGAGGTATAAGGACCTTGCTGAAGGTTTCTCAACTAATCAGTCCTAAGTCAAGACTCCTAATTCTCAGGCTGGTGCAGTTTCCATTGCACTATGGAGTGTGTTATGAATGGAGCAAGAGCTGACTGGACTAGCATTGCAGAGTCGGGACAACTTGGTGATTCTTTTTGATGTTGGCAGCAGTGCCCTAGGAATAGGGAAGGGAGCTCTTATAATAATGTTGTGCACTCATCGAATCCTGAAAAGATAATCAAGTCTTCTGAATGCCTTACTGTCCAGAATTCATATTGGAGGCTCCATGTAGGAGATTGTGCTGCTCCAAGGTATATAAGGGTGCAGGAAGAAAATTTTTAAACTTCTGTTAACTAAAATATGAAAGCTAGACATTACTAATAAGTAATATACAAACAGACATCATCCAATTAAAGTGAGTAAATATGTATTTGGGGTTCATCCTCAACATTATTTTACTTTTAGAAGTACACAATCAAAAACATGTGGAGATCATCTAAATTGCTAAAATTGATGAATACATTATTTACAGTAAAGCAATTGGGAGGCCCAGAGTAAATGTTTAGAATGCTTTTTTAATTATGTTATCAAATTATGAGTGAATCATACACTGAAATCCCCATTAATTAAATCAGTTCATTAATTTAAATGTTTATTGAGTGATTATTATGTGCTAAATACTGTGGTGAATGCTAGGAATACAGCGGTGAAGGAGTGTAATTCCTACCTTCATGAACCTTATTATTTAGTTATGAAAAGCTGGAGGTTTAGAAAACAGACAGGATTTCAGAGATTACCAGTTCAGTTCAGTTCAGTCACTCAGTTGTGTCCAATTCTTTGGACCCCATGAATCTCATAACACAAAGCCTCCCTGTCCATCACCAACTCCCAGAGTTCACTCAGACTCATGTCCATCGAGTCAGTGATGCCATCCAGCCATCTCATCCTCTGTCATCCCCTTCTCCTCCTGCCCCCAATCCCTCTCGGCATCAGAGTCTTTTCCAATGAGTCAACTCTTCGCATGAGGTGGCCAACGTACTGGAGTTTCAGCTTTAGCATCATTCTTTCTAAAGAAATCCCACGGCTGATCTCCTTCAGAATGGACTGGTTGGATCTTCTTGCAGTCCAAGGGACTCTCAAGAGTCTTCTCCAACACCACAGTTCCAAGCATCAATTCTTCACACAAAGCTTTCTTCTCAGTCCAACTCTCACATCCATACATGACTACTGGAAAAACCATTGCCTTGACTAGACAGAACTTTGTTGGCAAAGTAATGTCTCTGCTTTTGACTATGCTATCTAGGTTGGTCATAACTTTTCTTCCAAGGAGTAAGTGTCTTTTAATTTCATGGCTGCAGTCACCATCTTGCAGTAATTTTGGAGCCCCCCAAAAAAATAAAGTCTGACACTGTTTCCACTGTTTCCCCATCTATTTCCCATGAAGTGATGGGACTAGCTGCCATGATCTTCATTTTCTGAATATTGAGCTTTAAGCCCACTTTTTCACTCTCCACTTTCACTTTCATCAAGAGGCTTTTTAGTTCCTCTTCACTTTCTGCCATAAGTGTGGTGTCATCTGCATATCTGAGGTTATTGATATTTCTCCCGGCAATCTTAATTCCAGCTTGTGCTTCTTCCAGCCCAGAGTTTCTCATGATGTACTCTGCATAGAAGTTAAATAAGCAGGGTGACAATATACAGCCTTGACGTACTATTCCCTATTTGGAACCAGTCTGTTGTTCCATGTCCAGTTCTAACTGTTGCTTCCTGACCTGCATACAGATTTCTCAAAAGGCAGGTCAGGTGGTCTGATATTCCCATCTCTTTAGAATTTTCCACAGTTTATTGTGATCCACACAGTCAAAGGCTTTGGCATAGTCAATAAAGCAGAAATAGATTTTTTTCTGGAAGTCTCTTGCTTTTTCGATGACCCAGCAGATGTTAGCAATTTGACCTCTGGTTCCTCTGCCTTTTCTAAAACCAGCTGGAACATCTGGAAGTTCACGTTTCACATATTGCTGAAGCCTGGCTTGGAGAATTTTGAGCATTACTTTACTAGCGTGTGAGATGAGTGCAATTGTGCGGTAGTTTGAGCATTCCTTGGCATTGCCTTTCTTTGGGATTGGAATGAAAACTGACCTTTTCCAGTCCTGTGGCCACTGCTGAGTTTTCCAAATGTGCTGGCATATTGAGTGCATCACTTTCACAGCATCATCAACCAGGATTTGAAACAGCTCCACTGGAATTCCATCACCTCCACTAGCTTTGTTCGTAGGGATGCTTTCTAAGGCCCACTTGACTTCACATTCCAGGATGTCTGGCTCTAGGTCAGTGATCACATCATCATGATTATCTTGGTCATGAAGATCTTTTTTGTACAGTTCTTCTTTGTATTCCTGCCACCTCTTCTTAATATCTTCTGCTTCTGTTAGGTCCATACCATTTCTGTCCTTTATCGAGCCCATCTTTGCATGAAATGTTCCCTTGGTATCTCTGATTTTCTTGAAGAGATCTCTAGTCTTTCCAATTCTGTTGTTTTCCTCTATTTCTTTGCATTGATCGCTGAGGAAGGCCTTCTTATCTCTCCTTGGAATTCTTTGGAACTCTACATTCAGATGTTTATATCTTTCCTTTTCTCCTTTGCTTTTTGCTTCTCTTCTTTTCACAGCTATTTGTATAGCCTCCCCAGACAGCCATTTTGCTTTTTTGCATTTCTTTTCCATGGGGATGGTCTTGATCCCTGTCTCCTGTACAATGTCACAAACCTCCGTCCATAGTTCATCAAGCACTCTATATATCAGATCTAGTCCCTTAAATCTATTTCTCACTTCCACTGTATAATCATAAGGGATTTGATTTAGGTCATACCTGAATGGTCTAGTGGTTTTCCCTACTTTCTTCAATTTAAGTCTGAATTTGGCAATAAGGAGTTCATGATCTGAGCCACAGTCACCTCCTGGTCTTGTTTTTATTGACTGTATAGAGCTTCTCCATCTTTGGCTGAAAAGAATATAATCAGTCTGATTTTGGTGTTGACCATCTTGTGATGTCCATGTGTAGAGTCTTCTTTTGTGTTGTAGGAAGAGGGTGTTTGCTGTGACCAGTGCATTCTCTTGGCAAAACTCTATTAGTCTTTGCCGTGCTTCATTCCGTATTCCAAGGTCAAATCTGCCTATTACTCCAGGTGTTTCTTGACTTCCTACTTTTGCATTCCAGTCCTCTAAAATGAAAAGGACATCTTTTATGGGTGTTAGTTCTAAAAGGTCTTGTAGGTCTTCATAGAACTGTTCAACTTCAGCTTCTTCAGCGTTACTGGTTAGGGCATAGACTTGGATTATTGTGATATTGAATGGTTTGCCTTGGAAACAAAGAGAGATCATTCCATCATTTTTGAGATTGCATCCAAGTACTGCATTTTGGACTCTTTTGTTGACCATGATGACTATTCCATTTCTTCTGTGGGATTCCTGCCTATAGTAGTAGATATAATGGTCATCTGAGTTAAATTCACCCATTCCAGTCCATTTTAGTTCGCTGATTCCTAGAATGTCGATGTTCAGTCTCGCCATCTCCTGTTGACCACTTCCAATTTACCTTGATTCATGGACCTGACATTCCATGTTCCTATGCAATATTTCTCTTTACAGCATTGGACCTTGCTTCTATCACCAGTCACATCCACAACTGGGTATTGTTTTTGCTTTGGCACCATCCCTTCATTCTTTCTGGAGTTATTTCTCCACTGATCTCCAGTAGCATATTGGGCACCTACTGACCTGGGGAGTTCCTCTTTCAGTATCCTATCATTTTGCCTTTTCATACTGTTCATGAGGTTCTCAAGGCAAGAATACTGAAGTGGTTGGCCATTTCCTTCTCCAGTGGACCACATTCTGTCAGATCTCTCCACCATGACCCGCCCATCTTGGGTGGCCCCATGGGCATGGCTTAGTTTCACTGAGTTAGACAAGGCTGTGGTCCTAGTGTGGTTAGATTGACTAGTTATCTGTGAGTATGGTTTCAGTGTGTCTTCCCTCTGATGCTCTCTTGCACACCTACCATCTTACTTGAGATATAGAACCAATTAATCCCCTATTTTATAGATAGAATCAGACTTAGGGAGGTTAAAGGTCTTATATGTGTTTAGTTTTAGGGATTTTGGTTTGTAGAATTCTCATGAATTTCCATCTTCTTCATCCTGTTACTCCTTTCCTCAACCATCAAGTGTATGTTGGGCATTTTCTACCCCAGTTTTACTCAGCTGAATTCCTAGCGCTTTTGCTGATATTGACCACCATAGACCTGCTTTCTAACGACACAGTTCCTCTCACTTCTCTGTGATTACACTCGTTCTCAAACCTCGTTATTGGGAAGAAAGTATCTAACAAAAATGATCTATATTTTAAATGTTTATGGCAATCTACTTAAAATAAACTAAATTATAACTCAACAGAATTCACATTTATTGAGTACTTAGTAAGTCTGAGACTGTTCTTCAAAGGGGAATGATTCCTGAAGTCCCTACACTGTGCTTAGTGTAAAACTGTTTACAGTCTTGGTGGTCAATAAATGTTGATTAAATGGATGAATAACCTTCCAGTGAGTATCCAGATCTTGTGAAAAGTAATCTACTTGTATGGAAATAGAATGACACTTGAATTCATAGATTGATTTTAATCTTATTTTTCTTCTTATTTTCTAGTGACCTTGCTTAGTTATTTAACTTATCTAAGCCACAGTCTCTATTTAAAGTGAGACAATATCTCACTTTGAGTTGCAAGTAATGTTAGTATTGCAACTAATGTAGGTAAAGTGCCTTGGGTATTGCTTATAGTAGGCACTCATTGATCTAAAAAATAGTTAAAACAGGCATAAATGTTTTAAAAGAATTGTACTCAATGTCAAACTTAGGAGAAACATTGACTAAGCTAAGTTTTTCTCAATATGGGGAAGAAGAACATTGGTGTATGGACTATTGACTGTGGACTATTGACAGAGATGAAACCTATAAGAATCTTGAAGTGTGAAACTTTTTAAAAGTAAAACTTACTTTATGTGGTTTTGGCTTCCTAAGACAGAAGAAATAAGGATAAATTCAGCACAATCTTATTCTTCAAGATGATAAACAAGAGGAAGGGTATTTTATTTAGATTGATGCCAGGGCTCCCCACGAGTTAACACCATAGTCTTTGTCACGAGAATATTCAGTGGTCATGAATACGTACACAGACATAATGGGTGTGATGCCAGGTTAAAAAGTTATCAATAATATCTTAATTTTTCTAGAAAAATATTATGTTAATATTTATGAAACTTTAATCCCCAAAGTTGTATATTTCTCCAGTAAAAATCAAGTTCTTGGAAAGATATTGATGCAGCTCATAGACTTAAAGAATAATTTGAAAGCCCAACCTCTAGAAGCCCAGGGACCAGGGAGTTTTTGGAAGTCCAAGTAGCAGCAACTAAAAGTTGACCTCTTTGAGGTGTCATCGTCAAATCGATCATTTCACGAGATGATTGGTCAGGGCACCTTGACTAACAGTCCTGCCAAGTTTACATGAGGTGTGGAATGAGCCGTTACTCAAAGCAAATTTGAGAATTCTCAAATATGTTTAGACGTATGTTTTAAAAAATTCTATGAACCAACTTAGTGTTATAAATATGTTTACTTTAAACTGAAATATATGACTTTACTAGTCATACAGCTAATATGAAGCTATGGTATAAAATTTGGTGTTAGTTGGGGTGCTCTTAAAAAGCAGATACTTAGATGTGATGAGACATGAAAAAGATTCATGAGGCAAAACAGATACGAAGGACAAAGGAGAAGAGAGCTATAGTAAGAGGGAGAGACTTCAGAACAATTAGGTAAGAAGATTTTGATTTTAGAGTAATTTTGAGGAAGAAAAAAATACTTAGCCAGGCTGTTAAGAACTTCTCTAACCAAAATTGCTTAAGAAGTACTAAATAATTACCTGTTAGAGGAGATGTTACTAGAGCCACCATGGTTGCTCAGTCCTTGGCTCTGAGTGATCTGAGGAAAGCATGACCTGTGTGTGAATGAATCTACTTGTCTATCCAGAAGGTAGCATCTGAGGTGGCCATTTGATTGTGCTTCCTGTACCAGGAGGTCTGAGCAGCACATTTCCATGGTTGCTACAATTACACAGGGAAAAACAAATTCTTTTCCTATAATTCCCCAGTTTCCTAGTCACTCAGCTTTCTTCCACACCATCTGTTTTCCCCAAATAAATGGTGCCCCACTATATATGGAATTTTTGTTCCTTAATCTGTCTTGCAGATCTTTCCATATCGTTTCATTAGAGATACTTTATTCTTTTTACCTGTTAATAATTCCATTGGGTGATAAGTGTAAATGCACCATTCCTCCTTTGATAACTTTTTAGGTTATCTTTTATTTATTTTAACTTTTTTAAGTAATTTATTTAATTAGAGGCTAATTACTTTGCAATATTGTGGTGGTTAGGTTATCTGTTTAAATGTCTGGCTGTCTGACCAATGCCAAATAAATTTGATTCTATTTTCTTTTATATACGTCTGTGGATAAATCCTAGAAATAGGATTACAGTCACAGGTTTTAATTTCTTTTAAAATTAGTCACTTTATTTAGAGATAATTTTAGATCTAAGACTTTAGAGATAATTTTAGGTCCCCATGTAGTTCTAAGAAATAATACAGAGGTTTACCCAGTTTCCAACAGGAATAACTTGTAAGCCTATAGTAATTGTAATATAGCAATTGGGATATTTAAGTTGTAAAATCACCTATAACTATCTTATAAAGATTTTCTCCAGTGGTACTCATTTGTGTGTCTGTGTATTTGTATATATAGGGATACATGTTTCTGTGTGGTGTATTTAGTTTTATGCAGTTTTATTATTAGTGTAGGTTTATGTATACACTAGAACAGTCAAGATACTATAAATAGTTCCTTGACAATAGGAAACCGTTGTGTTGCCTTTAATAGGCATGTCACTTCTCTTTCATTATCCTACCCTAACACATGGGAATTACTGATCTGATCTGTTTCTAAAATTTTGTCATTTCCAGTATGTTCAGTCTTGGAACTGACTATTTTCATCAGAAACATTCTCTTGGAATTTATCATAGGTCATGGTGTATATCAGCAGCTGATTTTTTTAATTTATTATTGCTGAAGAGTATCACATAGTATAGATGTGCCAGCTTGTTTAACTGTTCAACCACTGAGAGACATTTGGGTGGTTTATAGCATTTGACTGTTATAATAAAGCCTCTATGAACTTTCATGCATAGGATTTTGTGTGAAAAGTCTGTCCTCTATTGGATTGCTTTATATCCTTGTCAAAAATTAGTTGAGGATATTTCTTTAGGTCTTCTGGGTTCTCTTATCTGTCTCAATTATCTAAGTATTTATCCTTCTGCCAAAGTCATATTTTCTTGATTACTATAGATATATAATATGCCTTAATACTGATTCATAAGTCATTCCTAAGATTATATAGTACATTTATGACTGTAAAGTTCATTTGTCTCAACTTTCTTTCTAGAACCTAGGGTCTTCTAAAAAATTAAGCCATACTTTTCAATGTAGATTTATTGGCACCAATATCTGGTATCTTTTAATTCATGTTGACTTCTAGTTATAATATGACTTGGTCAAAAAAAGTTGAAGGAATGAAGTAAGAAAATAAGTAAAGGGAAATGAAGCAAATTAGAAAGGAGGGAAAAAGAAGGGAAGGAAAATAAATTTATTTTTTCAAATACAATTTTACCCTAGTACCTCAGTGCTGCTGCACAAAGAATTCACAACTATTCTGTTGTAGTGACGATTGCTATGCCTTTTGGAAAAAAGCCTGGGAATAGTTATTTAGAATTTAATGGCAGGGGGCATGCTACTTTTTTACCTAGAACTAAAATATTTTTATTTTTAAAGTTCCTTTTCAGGATCAAAATTTACTATAATAGAAGTTTCACTAGGATTTAAAGTAGGTCCTGTACTCAGTTGAAATTTGCAAGGAAGCTAATCAATGATAGTGGGATATCTATGGACTATTTATGGTTATATTTGTAATTTTTTTCCTGAAGAACTGCTTGAAAAATGAGGTTTATTTTTATAATTTGTTGTATTTTTCCTTTGAAAGCATATTTTGTTTATGAGTCCAGGACTATAAAAATAAAACCATTTGATTACTCTGTAGTGTTTATGATGTTCTATATAGCTCAATAAATTCAACAAATGCAACGTTGATGAGAAAGAGAAAATGTGTTTTTGTTTATTTAATTTGAAAGGTATAGATGTAGCCATAAAATTCATCTTAATTTCAGAAAAAGTACATTAAATCATTCCACTTGTTTACTTGGTGGGGATAAGGGAAAGAGAGGCAGTGAGAAATTAGCAAACTTCCTTACAAAATCAGAAAACATTGAATAAAGATTTCATTTTCATATTAGATGTGAGAATAAACAAATGTTATTTCAAGAATCATCCTTACAGAAATCCTATGATGTTGTAAATTTCTTTCATGGATAAGTTTTTATCCATTTTAATTAATTAGCTAATTGTCCCCTTGGAGCCATAAGAATATGAAATTAACTTTTAAAAAGTAACTGAATCACACAAAGCAAAAGAGATAAGTAAATGTACAACTGTTAATATGAGGCAAATTGTTAGTCAATATAGTATGAAGGATTTTGAAAACATTATTGTAATGAATTGAAAAATGACAAATTATCATTTCAGTCAGCATTCTGCATCCACAGATACGGAGAGTTGACAGCACTAAACATTGTACATAAGGAACTTGAGTATCCATGTATTTGGGTATCTGTAGAAATTAGGTATGGTGGGTTTTGATATCCTGGAACCAATCTCCCATGGATACCAAAGGATGACTGTACATTCCAAAGTATTTCTGAATTGACTGAAAGGTTTTTAAATAGCTCAATAGCTATTTTTGCTCTCAGAGGTAATCTTAGGTACTGCAAAGCATTAAGGATGAAGGAATCGCTGTTTTACTAAATGATAGAACATCTCTGATATAGTATAGACTGCTGCTGCTAAGTCATTTCAGTCGTTTCCGACTCTGTGCGACGCCATAGACGGCAGCCCACCAGGCTCCCCCGTCCCTGGGATTCTCCAGGCAAGAACACTGGAGTGGGTTGCCATTTCCTTCTCCAATGCATGAAAGTGAAAGTGAAGTCACTCAGTCGTGTCCGACTTGACCTCATGGACTGCAGCCTACTAGGCTCCTCCATCCATGGGATTTTCCATTCGAGAGTAGTGGAGTGGGGTGCCATTGCCTTCTCCATAGTATAGACTAGAGAAATTGAAAACTTTTGTAGATAAATTCCGAACAACTATACGAGACATTGGGCTTCCCTGGAGGCTCAGATGGTAGAGTCCACCTGAAATGTGGGACACCTGGGTTCGATCCCTGGGTTTGGAAGATCCTCTAGAGAAGGTAACAGCTATCTACTCCAGTATTCTGGCCTGGAAAATTCTATGGACAGAGGAGCCTACAGGCTATATAGTCCATGGGGAGGCAAAGAGTTGGACGCGACTGAGTGACTTTCACTCACTCATACCAGCCATAGAGGGCTCCCTGCTCACAGAAATAAGACAAAAGGATAATGAAAAAATAGATTTTGGGAGGAAGAGTTTAAAAGATGGTAGAGGTATATTTTCTAGATTTATCATTTGTTAGTTATGGAAAAAGTCTTTAGGAGACTTTCCTGTCTCCTAATTCTTACTGTATTTTCATTTTTTGATTATTTTTTTTCTTCTCTGCTAAATCATTCATTTGTTAAAGGCAATAACTTATCTGTCTACCCTGGAATAGGTTTTAGTGTGCTGAAAGTAGTTACTAAATTTTTCTTCTGGGATATGTTATTCTAGACTTGTATAAAAGGCATATTGTAAAGTAATTAACCTACAATTAAAATAAATTAATTAATTTTAAAAAGGCATATCTTCAAATATACAAAATTAAACCATGATTAAGAGAGAAAATTTCCAATTTCCAGCTTGACAGAATGTATGTAACTTGTCAGTGCATTGAAAATTAGTATGATGTTGTGATGGAGGTAAGCTTTCTGTTTTTGAAATATAGTTGGTTTTGAATCCCAACTATATTCCTTAAAAAAAACTTTTTTATATCTGTTTTCTCATGTACATCCTGCTGATTCAAACTGTAAGATAATGAGTCAAACACATTGTCAAATTTTACACAGCGGGGACCTGCTTATGTTGAGTTGTTCTGTCACAGTCTAAATTGGTGACCACCATGTTTTGGGATATTCATGAATTGTACATAATTAATGGGCTTCCCTGGTGGCTCAGACAGTAAAGAATCCACCTGCAATGTGGGAGACCTGGGTTCAGTCCCTGGATTGGGAAGATCCCCTGGAGGAGGGCCTGGCAACCTACTCCAGTATTCTTGCCTGGAGAATCCCTGTGGACAAAGGAGCCTGGCCAACTACAGTCCACCACGGGGTCGTTGGTTCAAACTGTAAGATAATGAGTTAAGCACACTGTCAAATTTTACACAGTGGAGACCTGCTTATGTTGAGTTGTTCTATCACAGTCTAAATTGGTGACCACCATGTGTTGGGATATTTGATGAATTGTATGTAATTAATGAGCTAACTACTATGTACTACTTATACAGTACTTTCACACCAAAATTCTACAATCAGAATATTTTCATGAGCTAAGAATTAAAATTAAGTTGTAGATGTATTCATTATTTGTGGGCTTATATTTCAAACATTAATACATCTCAATGACCACATGTCAAAATATGCTAGAAAATTCCCAAATACTATCCAGTAGTGTAGCTCGCCATAGCCTTGATACCAAAGACTAGTGTTTGTTAATAGAAGAATTTTAGGATCATTTGAGTTTGTGTTATTTAAATAATTCTTAACCTAGAGCTGGTCAAATGCTTATATTCTGCTAAGGCAACAAAATTTCATGCAAAAGAAATCAGTAGAGCTTTATGCAATTAGAACTTTTATTGACATCAGTTGCACGAATGAGGCTTCAGTAGGATCCTTTGTTCTTATCAGTAGAATTCTTTGTTCTTTTTCCCTTTGTTCATTCATAAGGTGAGACAGGATATGTTGTGCTACATTATCAAAGCTTGTCCTCATAAAATGTATATACAGCTTGATGAGTCAACTGATGTTGATGATCTGTTAGGTTACTAATACGTGTGAAGTAAGTAAAGAAGAAAATGATCACAGAGCAGTTATCGTGCTTTGAAAAAAAAAGTGATTAATATAAAAGGAATCAATGTGTTCAATCATATCACAGACTTCTTTAGGAAGCCTAGCTCACCAGGGCTCCCTTTTGTTGCCTACAAAAAAGCAATTGGAATTTTTCTTTATATGTTGGTGGGAGGAAAGAATCTTGATCATACAATGCATGTTGTACCTTCATGCACTTGCTACTTAGACTTTGCATGAATTTAAAGTATAGATTTTTCTCGGATGTTATGAACACTAAATAACATCATAGGTATACTCTGAACTTTTGCCTTCTTGGAGGTTTTATTGGAGAAGTAGATACCAAGCAAATTATCCTTTGACAAACAAATGAAGGTGGCTCTCCTGGGGTGATTAAGTTACTACAATTTTTTTGAAAGTGGTAAAAATTACATTTTAGCTTATATAACATAGCAAAAAAGAAAACTAATCTTTCTTCCAGGAAACATAACTTTTTCATAGGTGAGTTCAATAAATATTATATGGATAAGCAGGAAGAAAATATTAGAATATAAAGATATGTTGTGTTTTAAAATAACTATATGTTTTGACAAAACATTCTAAAAATATATTTTAACTAAATTTTTATTTTGTGAAGGAGCATTTGTTTTAGAAGATAAAGGATGGATGCAGTAATTGGTGTGATAGTATTGGATCCATTTCATTTGAATTTTGTCAGTGATGATGATTTGATACACTAGTCTGTCCCAGAACCTGAATAATGTAAGTTAGTGAAACTTGAGTATTTGGTTTGTTTAGTTAGCTCCATTTGTATAAGCAGCAAAGTGACTACATAGGAAACTTGAATATTCTATTTTAGAGTGTAGATGTGTAAATTACTATTCCTAAAGGTATCTCAGAATATAGCATACTCCACTCAACTATCCAGAATGTCAAAAAGTTCAGTATTTTCTGTCTCTTAAGATGTCAAGCCTAATTTTTCCTCACATTCAAAAGGCAAGTACTGTTTGCCGCTGAAACTCAAACTGTTCAGATAGATCTTCAGTTCACTCAATCTCTTGCCATTTTTGCTAACGCTTTCATCTCATGCTTAAAGAAATTAACAGCATTGTTAATTTTGTCCCAGGAGTAATGCTGAGTTGTGAAAATCTTTCTGTAAGCTGAAACACAGATAAGTCTCCTTGAGAGGCAGACAAAACACTGAAAGTTCCAAGAACTCATTACACTGCCAGAGGATCACGTCCTGGCATTGGTGGTGGGGCTGAGCTGCTTGTTTTTATCCCACCCATTTTGGGGACTGAAAATTCTATTTCAGGCTGCTGCTGCTGCTAAGTCACTTCAGTCCTGTCCGACTCTGTACGACCCCACAGACCGCAGCCCACCAGGCTCCCCTGTCCCTGGGATTCTCCAGGCAAGAACACTAGAGTGGGTTGCCATTTCCTTCTCCAATGCATGAAAGTGAAAAGTGAAAGTGAAGTTGCTCAGTTATGTCCAACTCTTAGCGACCCCATCGACTGCAGCCTACCAGGCTCCTCCATCCATGGGATTTTCCAGGCAAGAGTACTGGAGTAGGGTGCCATTGCCTTCTCCGATTTCAGGCTACCCTGAACCTATTCAGGCTCTGGGAAGGAACTCCTGTCCCAAACCCACTTGGTTCTTTTGTCAACTGCCTTGCCAAATTGTCTGGAATTCCTTAAGTGGCAGCACATTAGATTCAGCCATGTGAACACTTGATTAAGGAGAAGGCATTTGTCTTGGTAGGATATGGCTGAGCACAATTCAAAGTCTGCAATTTTGCAGACATGAAAAGATCTTTCACCACTAGACTTGATGCAGGATCAACTAATGATTGTTTCACTTCTTACCTCCATGGTTATTTTTCATGTTTCACTTTTACTTGTCTTTGTGTTGAGATTACCTGCTTGCCATCTGAGAAATGTTAATAATTTAGAATCTTTGGGATGATAGATTGGGTTCCTGTCTATTCCTTCTCAAAAGACCTCTGGGCTCCTTAGTCAAACCAGTTCCCTCTTTTTCAGGAAAATTTAAGAAATGCTAATCAGTACTTTTCTCAAAAGAAAGACAAAAAGAGAACTCTGCGTTATTGAACAAAATACTATTTGTATTTGACATGGGAGAATCATCACTATTATACATCAGTACAAAAACTAGCAACTGTCTAAAGAGGAGTGATAAAGTATACATGGCATTTCCCAAAGTAATTCCTCATTTATTGACTAGAATAATGTAGTACTGAGAAAGCTACTGAACCATTTAGCTATAAAAATGTTTAAGGCACACAGCTTTTATATATTTTTTAATTATTACCTCAAAACTAAAATATGTCCTAATTTTTTATTATTTTATATTTATAACTTTTAAAATGAAAAACAGTGTCAATGAGTTTAAAGAGGTATAAAGAACAGTTTTGAAGCAAATTGCAGGAAGGTTAAGACTCACTGGTCTGGTACAGATTAGGCCATTTGGGCTATATTTATTAAATGAATTGAGGACTTCCCTGGTGGCTCAGATGGTGAAGCATCTGCCTGCAATGCAGGAGACCTGCGTTCAATCCCTGGGTTGGGAAGATCCCCTGGAGAAGGCAATGGCAACCCACTCCAGTACTCTTGCCTGGAAAATCCCATGGACAGAGGAGCCTGGTAGGCTACAGTCCATGGGATCCCAAAGAATTGGACACAACTGAGCAACTTCACTTTTCCTATTAAGTGAATTAGAAAATTAATATGATTTTATTCAATGAATGAATGCATGAATAAATGTAATTTAGAGATAAAAAACTTTATAAACATTATTTGAAAAGATTTTCCATTTATGGATTTCATGAGAAGAGAACATCATACACATATTTTTTAAATGCTAAAAATGATTCAAACAATGTTTTTAGAAACACTATCAAGAACTGACAAAAGCTGTGACAAGCAACTAAGCGATTTCCAAGATTTAAGATATATATTTTCAGGCAAAGGAGGCCAACATATCCTATAATCCTTATTAGGACTTAGAATTTAAGCATCATTGTCCTTAAGCTCATGCTGCTTCTGACCAGGCAGTAGTGGTTCTAACTCATGCTGCTCTTTTAAGACCTTCTCCGTCATTACATTTGAGATTTTTTTCTGTAAAGCAGAAATGCCTTTGCTGCTGCTGCTTGCTGCTGCTAAGTCGCTTCAGTCGTGTCCGACTCTGTGCGACCCCATAGACGGCAGCCCACCAGGCTCCCCTGTCCTTGGGATTCTCCAGGCAAGAACACTGGAGTGGGCTGCCATTTCCTTCTCCAATGCATGAAAGTGAAAAGTGGAAATGAAGTCGCTCAGTTTTGTCCGACTCTTAGCGACCCCGTGGACTGCAGCCCACCAGGCTCCTCCGTTCATGGGATTGTCCAGGCAAGAGTACTGGAATGGGGTGCCATTGCCTTCACCATGCCGCAATGATCGATAAAAATGATGTTCTTTGTATCAAGGAGAAAAGGTTCATATACATAATATAGAGTGCCCTGACTTAGGTATGAAAAATCCCTTGGGGGAGAAAATAAAGATCTGCACAGAGAGAACAACAAATAAAATAGGGACTGAAGGATTAGATGGTATTTAGAATCTTCAAAATCTGCCTCACATTTATTCTGCTTACCTTTACTTCAACTCAGAGTCAATAATACTGCAGTACACCTAAGAATCATAGCCTAAGAAGTGTTGCCTAAAATAGTTCAGAACAAAACTAGTTCACGTTGTAATACTTGAGGATATCTGCCTCTAGACATGGTATTTACATACAAGCAAAAATCATGTTAAAATCTAATTAACTATACCAGAATTCCAGACCTGTCCTTTTCACTTGTGTTAATTATACATGAAGTTTTAAGTGATATCTCAGATTATATACCAACCTCAATCTGTGAATCAAGATGAAACACAGATTTAGAAAACATCCTTTTATACAAACTGAAATATTCACTGGTTGTCTTTCATTTTAGCAGTTGGCTTAGCATTGTGTTTATCCTTTAATCGGGGTGTTAAATTAGCTTAGTTCTCTGTGTCTAGTAGCTTCATTAAAAACATGATTATTTGCCACCAGAAGAAAGAAAATATTTTCTTTTTATATGCAATTCAAATGCCTTACAAAAAAAAAAAAAATGTATCCCTGTCATTGTATTGTGAGCTTAAAATAGGAATATAGTTTCAGTTTGGTAAACTCTGATTGACTTATCTTTCATTATACATGGTCTTTCTCTTTACCTTGTTTGATAGCATTCTTACGAATTATAGCACTCCTTTGTACTAAGGCATTGTTTCCAGCAGGCCCCTGTTAAAATGCAAATATGCCATCTGGCAAGCCTTTACCTCATTAGCTCACACCATCTCAGCAGCACATATTATGTATCATATTAGATATGGAAGAGACACTGAGCTGATGAACTCTAAGAGAAGACGGATGGAAAAATCCCAAGAAGGGGGTGCTTTGGGATATGGGCTAGAGGCAGTAGAGCTGAAAGAGAAGAGTAAGATGCAGAGTAGGGGGAAAGGAAAACAGTTTTTCCAAGTTTGGCGTTTCATCCAGATCCTGGCTGTGATGGATTCAAAGAGACACAGAAAGCTGGTGCTGGAAGAGAAATTCACAAACATGTGATCGAACACTTTTACTTTACACGCGAGTAATTGGAGGTTGCAAAGAGCTAAGTGACCACTTTAAGTACCCTCAGCTGGATTCTCATCATTCGCTCTTAAAGCCCAGAGGGCCTGCACTTACCTAATGCCTTAACATTGCACAGTGTGTAAAGGTGCACAATTATTCACGTCCAATTTTATGTGTATACTTGGTAGCTTTTACTGTCTTCAAGTGCATTGAAATCCCCTAAATATTTCTGTTGTGTTCTCTCATAGCAGTTGATAGAATTAGGGTGATGCCTGCTCCAGTCACTGATGACCAAGGTCAATCTCTCAGGAGAAGTAGAATTTGGTTAAAAATTCAGGGAAATTAAACTCCAGGGTAGCCCTGTCTAGAAGACTGTGTGCTAAAATATTTAACAACATTTCTCCTGGGTTCATAATCCTATACCCAAGTCCTGACATACATGGAGAAAAGTCTTATGCCCTGTGCTAAAAACCACGTAACAACCCCTACCTTCCTTGTCCAGTTTCTGACTGCCACATGTATGACTACATTGTCAAGTTGGGGATTTTAGGTGAGTAGGAGAGGCTCTATTTCTACAGATACATAGCAAATATGAGCAGAAACAGTTTATTTGTAACTGAAGAAATGGTGTATTTTGGGTTTTGAAACAGCAATGGATGAGATTTCTCAGGAAGTAGCCAGTAAACCTCTGAGATGTTGACATGTTTTATTAAAAAAAAAACTATAATAAACTGGATTTCCCTCAGAAGCCCTAATTTCAAATTGACAAATTCTATGTCATTGCCCATACTCATTTTAAACATAACCACATTTTTTTTTGATTATGAAACTAATGTACTCAACTTGTGAAAGATATAGAAACTAAGAGAAATAGTCAGGCTAAAACATCCTCTTCCATTAAATTCCCTCATCTAGAAATAAACTCTATAAACCTCATATTATATTCCTATTCAAGAATGTTTGTTGTGAATTCAGCAGTTTCACCATCATCTTCTGAAGTCTCCTCAGAGAAGTTGAGACTGTATGTCCTTGACTTCCTTCTCTGTGAATCCAGGTTAGAGTTTCCTAAGTGAGAGGCAGGAGATTTGAATAGAAGAAAATGAGAGACTATTATTAATATTATTTGGGAGAAGTGGAAGTGAGAGTAAGGAGCACACAAAAGATGGAAAATAGCTTTCTTAATGAAGAACTACCCACCTGCCTGCTTGCTGGCCGAGACAGCTATTGAGAGAGATTATGGAGAATTGCAGCAGCTCTTTTGCAGAAATGAAACCCTTCATACCCTGGAACACACATTAAAATGTCTGCCATTTACTTAACTGAAGACTGACCATGTATTTTCCTTTTATTTTTAAAGTGTGTGTGTGTCTATGTGTACACACTTATATGTAATGCACACACACATATATATCTGTCTCGTTTTGTATCTCAATATTATATTAAGTGAACTCTATCATTAAACACCTTATTTTTTATATAATATTTTAAATCATTTTGGCATCTTTAATCTTTCTCCAATATGTGGCACTTTAAGATTATTCCATTTCAATAATGTCATAAATGGTAAATTCACAAAAGCAAGGAAAATTTTAGTTTACATAGCTGATTATTCCCCTAATAGATAGCCAGAAATAAATTAACTGGGGCAAAGAATAGAATTGATCATTAAGGCATTTGATATATATTGTTTTTTGTTCAGAAAGATTGTACAGATTGAATTATCATTAGCAACTTTTGACTGCTTTCATTAATTTATTGCATCATTAATATTAAATAATATACTCATTCTTGTCAGACCATGTATTCTGTTATGTATTTTAGAAAACTAGACAACTACCACTTGTGATTTGTTCAGAGTAGATGCACAATAATTGATGATAGGAAACATGGTAGAATTATTGAAGAAGTAAGAGTGTATTTTAAAACTGATATAACACTTAGTTTGCACCCAGGAGTTCCAAAAGGCAACCAAAATATCTTTCTCAGATGGAGCTCTGAAAACTCCCATTAAGTATTTTTGTTCATTAGCAGACTGCTGAATGACTCTAATTATCAAAGCGATTGGCAAGAGTTTCAAGAAGAGCAGCCTGTTCTTTGGGACTTTAAAAGGAGAATACAGAATGGAGCATAGATCCAGCTGGTAGCCAGTGAGGTATTAATGGTATGCGATCTTCCTGTCCTCCTGACAAGTGAAAGTCGCTCAGTCGTTTCAGACTCTTTGCAACCCCATTCAACAGCCCATGGAATTCTCCAGGCCAGAATACTGGAATGGGTAGCCTTTCCTTTCTCCAAGGGATCTTCCCAGCCCAGGGATTGAACCCAGGTCTCCCACATTGCAGGATTCTTTACCAGCTGAGCCACAGGGAAAGCCCAAGAACGCTGAAGTGGGTAGCCTATTTCTTCTCCAGCGGATCTTCCCAACCCAGGAATCGAACCAGGATCTCCTAAACCTGATGTGAGTAACACCTATAGGTTTTAAGTGAAATTGTTTATTTTTAAATTCTTTGAGCCATAGTCTGGCACTCTAAAGAAGAAAGAATTCCATCATGATTATTTCTGATGGAATGATAGCTCTGGTGCATTGCCTGAGAGTGTAGAAAAGATCAGTGTCCTCAAAACATTCAACTTTTGCTACAGTTTTTCAAAAAGTTTAAATTAGAAATGGAAAGCAGCTGTACACAAAGAAGGAAACAGAAGAGGACCCTTAAAGGTGTCTTAAGAACAAGATCAGTAATATGCCAGAATTTTTCTAAGAAAGATAAACAACAGACAGAAAAAATATCAGCAGGAAAATTTGGTTGACATTTAGTAACTGGGAATACATTCTTTGAAGTTTGAGCAAATTGAATCACAAATAATGGCATGGTAAACAGCTAGAACATGTACATTTCTGGGCTATAAAATTCCTGTCACTTATTTTAAATATCTTTACATAGAAACTTACGATATATCACTTAGGTATTGCAGATATAAAATAGCATACCTAAAAATGATAAAATAATGGAGTACATTTTAATTTAATGTGTATCAACCAAGTAAAGTTATAATCTGGTAACTTCCAAAGACCTGCTTCTCTTTGACCTCATACATTTTTTTCTATATTGAAACTCTGAATTTTGCATAGCCAATTTCTTGGTCTAAGTGCTAACATTTTTTTTTTCTTTTTGTATCCAGAGAAATCTGTAAATTGTAACTCATAGCCTGTCTCATAGAATGTATCCTGTGACATAGAATTGAAACAAAGACAATGTCTTTCTCTTTTTGGAAACAGGATTTTTTCCAGAGTTCTCTTAATTTTCTTGCTTTCTGTTCAGGCACAGAAAAGTCAGATAGTTATGGATTAATCAGCATTACTTGATTTTCAGACAGCTTTCTAAATAAATCTTGATGTTTACCTTAGTGAATAGTACTTAGAACTTCCTGTGATTTAATTATATCTCATTTAGAATAATTCATTTCAAAACAAACAAAAGCATATACAACAGTGCCATTATCCAGGAAAAGCTACATAATCTACAGGGCCTGGTGCAAAATTAAAATATGGATCAGATCAGATCAGATCAGATCAGTTGCTCAGTCGTGTCCGACTCTTTGTGACCCCATAAATCGCAGCACGCCAGGCCTCCCTGTCCATCACCAACTCCCGGAGTTCACTCAGACTCATGTCCATCGAGTCAGCGATGCCATCCAGCCATCTCATCCTCTGTCGTCCCCTTCTCCTCCTTCCCCTAATCCCTCCCAGCATCAGAGTCTTTTCCAATGAGTCAACTCTTCGCATGAGGTGGCCAAAGTACTGGAGTTTCAGCTTTAGCATCCTTCCTTCCAAAGAAATCCCAGGGCTGATCTCCTTCAGAATGGACTGGTTGGATCTCCTTGCAGTCCCCTTTGCCAAATAATTATTAAGACATCAGACAGCAATAGCAGCACACCATTATGGCAAGTATGGGTTCTTCCAAGTGCAGAGTCCTGGGGAACATACACTTTGCACACTATTAAAATGGGAAATTAAGTTAAAAGCCTTTAAATAGAAAGAGACTATAGACCCATTTTAGGTGAAACTCAAGCCGAAATTTGATTACCTGTTCCATTCAGGTAAAGGGTCTGTGTTCAGTAGAAAATAAGCTGGATATCTCAATGTGTTCTACAGATTTGCTGTTACATATTGTTGGTCACTGTTGAATGAGATTTCTCAACCATGACACTTGGACTAGATAATACTGGAGTGGGTTACCATGCCATCCTCCAGGGAATCTTCCCAACCCAGGGATGTCTCCTGCTTTGGCATTCGGGTTCTTTAACACTAGCGCCACCTCAACTGCCCGCAAACCAAAGTTGTGACAGAGGTGTCTGTAGACATTGCCAAATATTCCCTGGGTTAAAAAAAATCATTGAATTACTGTTTTAGAGGCTACTTTATCTTGGACTTTACTGTTGACAAAGACCCTTGCCTTAAACAAACTTCAGTGGAGCTCCCTTGAGTCCTCTTTTAGACTAGACCTCACTGGGAGCTCTGCTGTTGGCCCCTTTAGTTCAGTTTTAGCAACTAGTAGGTCAGTATAGGGAAAATCCCCCAGCCTCCATATCTTAGAAGACTCCTCATCCCCCATTCTTAGTATCTGATTACCCTTTGTATGTGTTTAAGTTTCTTATCCCCCACCCTTAGTTAGTATCTTATCACCTTGGCAGGGCTTAAGCAAAAGTCCTGTCAAGTTGGCTGATCCAGAATCTTCTTTACTCTTGATATTTCCTCTTAGTAATTTTCCATCCACTGAGCCCCGCCCTGCTGCTTGGCTCTAAATCTCCAGCAGTCCATATTGTTTTCAAAGTTAAGTTCTCCCCTCTATTAAAAAACCTCATCCCAGTAACCCCCTGAATGAAGTCTGCCTTCTAGTCCTTTAATAAGACGTGAATATTTTCTTTAACACTGTTCAAGAGAACCTCTCGGAGTGTTTGTTAAAAATTCAGTTTCTCTAGAATTTCAATCTGAGATTCTGATAGTGTAGATCTTGAGTAGGACTCACATATATGCATTTTAGAAAGAGCATGGGTGACTCTGATATAGGTCATCTAACTTAATTCCTAGAAAAATACTGATGTATGGATGAATCAATGCAAATAGAGCTCTACCATTTGATGAGTAGAGCTTAATGATGACTGGATGCTATTGTCATATTTACTTAGGACAACACACACGCATATGGCCTCCAGATTAATGTTCAAGTCTCCAATTCAATTTGCTTTTGTAGACACAGACACAATCTGCTTTGCAATTAGGTAAGCACCCATCTGGCAGAGAGAAAATTTGGAGGCTGTAAAATAAAACAGGTAAAGATTTTTCTTTGTCAGCCAGGCTGCCTGAAATAATGATCAGCAAATGAAAGTACTGTAGGACTGAGCATTTGTGATTCTTGCAGGGTGAATTGGAATGGATGGCCCCTCGAAACAATATCTGATGTCAGATTATTAATGGAACCCTCCTTTCTTTCTGACTAAGCTTAATTAGTTAAATATTTTTTGAGCATAAACAAGGTCAGATATCTGAAGGAAAGCTTAACCCATTCAACCAATTACAGAATTTACAGAAATAAGATTTTAGAAATTAAGCTAATTCCCATATAATTGATAGAATCTTTTTTAATTTGCTTCCAGATGTTTTGGATTTCATACTGTGGCATGTTCACACGGCTAACAGGCAACAGAAGCAACAGGAAATCCATTTCTTTCTGGGTATCCTCTCAGTTTTTTTCTGTGAATATATGAAGTCTCTCTCAGTGTATTTCTGCCTCAGGGACTCAGTCCCCAGCTTCTGCCTTCTAACTCCACTGTATTGAATGTCTTTATTCAGGAAGACAGGGATCAAATCTGATTAATATCAATTAATGAGTAAATCAAGTCTCAAAAATTTCACTATTAATTTTACTTTTTTCCTAGTTACTCACTCACTGCCACTGACCATCCAGTCACTTTCAATCTCATGTTTAGCTATAGCTTCAAAGAATCCAATTCAAACAGAGTCTCTGATAAACTCTTACTCTCATCTCATACTCACCTAGGAGGCCAGAAATATTACAATCCAGATTGTTACAGCCTACCTTTTAAATACCCTTTCTACTGGAAATACATTCTATTGGAAATTGAAGATCAGTTGAAAAGAACAAATAAATCAGGATGCAGAACATTGTCATTCCCATCTCATAAAAGTACAGCCTTACGGCATCTTTCAGAGTCCACTTGGGTCTCAAAATTAGTAACTCCTTTGCATACAACTGTCAGCGTCAAGTGGTTTTCATTACATTTCACTGGTTTCTTTCAAGGAATCTATAATATATGTTCATCAAGGCTCATTTTCCTGGATGCCATGAATGTTGCTCATTGAATGGAGTACTTCAAGAAAATAATATGTAAATATATTATTTACAAATCATGAGATGACAAAATTCAGGCATAAGGAGGTCTAACTTTAGTCCAAAATATTTGTTGTGATTTCTTGCATTTTATTAATATGCTGAAGAATCCTAAATAATTATGGGTTAAATTATTTTTAAAACTCTGTCCAATTTCAAGTCTTAATCAGAATAGCTCAGTGAAGACCCTATCATGGAATGTGAAATATATATACTATTCAGAATGGATAAAAATGTGCAGGGAAATCTCTGAATATGTATGTGCACAAACATGGATTTTGTGAACATGCATTTCAACTTTTCACACTTCACTGCAACAGTAAAGAATTGAAAGTCATGGCCAAAGTGGGAAAATTGTACGTTTTGGTGCATTCCAAGCTGCTTTGGTACAGATAAATTTTTCAAGACACACTTCACAATGTTTCAGGTGGGATTTAACACTTGGAGTTACTGGTAACTCTTCTAAATCATGAAGAGAGGGAATACTAACAACTTGAAAAATAATTTGCACCTAGGTTGAGTCTGATATAGGGCCTTATTTGACCACAAATGTAGATGTCTTCCAGTGTAAGATCCCTGGACTGGGAAAAATTTAAAAATGCAGACATTTGGATGAGAAAGGAAGGAATTCCTCTAAGTGAACTGCCACCTTTTTCATTTTTATTTATTGGGTGAATCATTGTTATAGATCCTCATGGCACTGGATATTTTGAACCCAGATCTCCTGCATCCTAATGGTACAACTTCAAGGTTATTTCCTCTTAAAATTCCAAGTTTTTGTCCATTGAAGTCTCTTTGCCAGAATGCCCCACTGTAGAAACTTGGGGACCCATGTTTTTTCAATGTATTTATTTTTACTCTGATTTAATTATATCATGCTACTTTGTCAGAAGGTCTGAATAGACAGATATCTAATTTACAGAACTAATATTTTTTTAGGCTTTCTCTTGCCAATAAGTTTCACATGGGCAAACCTCTTTCATATGTATTTGTCTTATTTTTTATTCACAATCACCCTTTGAGGTAGTCGAGACGGTTGTTATATCCGTCTCACCAATAGTGAAATTTAGTCTAAGAGCTACCGAGAGTTCACTTCCCGAAGAACATACAGAGTAAATGACAAAGAACAGAGCCTGAGTCTGTGTATTATTGATACCGTGCTCTTTTCATAACTCGATGCTGTTGCTTTGTGCCTCCTGTATATCAAAGAAACAGAAAAAGTGATCACACCTGAGAGATAGCCTATGTAATTAAAAGGAACCTCATAATTCCTCTAAAAGAATGGATAAGGGTAGAGAGCTCTGAAACAGGGCAATTAAGTGGTTAATTGCGGAATAAATATCTTTCTATGACATTCACTGAAATTGTATTCAATACCTGATTTGCATATTGCAAACCTGCTGTTTATTCTGGAATTAATCGTCTTCCTAAGTTGTCATCATTAGAACTAAAAAAAGTGATTCTGGCTAAAGTTGCCTAAAATAGAATTAGGTTTGGTTTGAGTACCAGGCTCTAGGATAAAATAAATGATATTGGTAGTCATATTCATTAAATTATATTATAGTCAGTTTTCTGATTTGTCACAGTGGCTATATGAAATTAATACAGATTTTGAAACAAATGCCTAAAACATTTGAACAAATGCCTAAAGTTGTGGAAGTGACCTTGGAATTGCTAATGGGTAGAGAATGAAGGAGTTAGGGGCATCAAGACACAAAAAAATTACAGTGGCTTTAACAGGTTGTTGGTAGAAATATGGAAGCTAATAACTCTGCTGATGAGGAAGTGAGGATTATAATAAAGAAAGACTGTATTATCTAAGGGGGCTTCCCTGGTGGCTCAGTGGTTAAAGAATCTGCCTACAATGTAGGAGACCCTAGTTCAATCCAGAGTCAGGAAGAACCCCTGTAGGAGCGCATGGCAACCACTCTAGTACTCTTGCTGGGGAAATCCCATGGACAAAGGAACCTGGCAGGCTGCAGTCCTTAGGGTCGCAGAGAGTCAGACAGTGGATATATTGTCATAAACAGAGTGTTAGTAGAAATGTGAATGTTAAAGGTGCTATTGGTGACAGATCAGAAGGAAATGAGAAATATGCTATTGGAAAGTAGAGGAAAGGTGATTCTTGTTATATAATGACAGAAAACTTGGCTGGATTGCATCCTACAGTTTTAAAGATGTCAGAATTTATAAAGAATGAACTTGAATATTACCTGAGAAGATGTAGAAGCAAAGTGATAAAGGTATACACTAGCTTCTCCTTGCTGCTTATAGTAAAATGTGAGTATCAGTTATCAGTTCAGTCGCTCAGTCATGTCCGACTCTTTGCGACCCCATGGACCGCAGCACACCAGGCCTCGCTGTCCATTGCCAACTCCCGGAGTCCACCCAAACCCATGTCCATCAAGTTGATGATTCCATCCAACCATCTCATCCTCTGTCGTCCCTATCTCCTCCTGCCCTCAATCTTTCCCAGCATTAGGGTCTTTTCCAGTGAGTCAGCTCTTTGCATCAGGTAGCCAAAGTATTGGAGTTTCAGCTTCAACATCAGTCCTTCCAAAGAACACCCAGGACTGATCTCCTTTAGGATGGACTGGTTGGATCTCCTTGCAGTCCAAGGGACTCTCAAGAGTCTTCTCCAACACCACAGTTCAAAAGCATCAATTCTTTGGCACTCAGCTTTCTTCACAGTCCAACTCCCACATCCATACATGACCACTGGAAAAACCATAGCCTTGACTAGACAGACTTTGTTGGCAAAGTAATGTCTCTGCTTTTTAATATGCTGTCTAGGTTGGTCATAACTTTCCTTCCAAGGAATAAGCGTCTTTTAATTTCATGGTTGCAATCACCATCTGCAGTGATTTGGGAGCCCAGAAAAATAAAGTCAGCCACTGCTTCCACTGTTTCCCCATCTATCTGCCATAAAGTGATGGGACTGGATGCCATGATCTTAGTTTTCTGAATGTTGAGCTTTAAGCCAACTTTTTCACTCTCCTCTTTCACTTTCATCAAGAGTGGATCACAATAAACTGCGGAAAATTCTGAAAGAGATGGGAATACCAGACCACCTGACCTGCCTCTTGAGAAACCTGTATACAGGTCAGGAAGCAACAGTTAGAACTGGACATGGAACAACAGACTGGTTCCAGATAGGAAAAGGAGTCCGTCAAGGCTGTATATTGTCACCCTGCTTATTTAACTTATATGCAGAATAAATCATGAGAAACGCTGGGCTGGAGGAGGCACAAGCTGGAATCAAGATTGCCGGGAGAAATATCAATAACCTCAGATATGCAGATGACACCACCCTTATGGCAGATAGTAAAGAAGAACTAAAAAGCCTCTTGATGAAAGTGAAAGAGGAGAGTGAAGACATAAGTTGAGTGAAGATTTGTTGCTGTTGTCCAGTCACTCTGCCATGTCCAACTCTTTTCGACCCCCTGAACTGCAGCATGACAGGCTTACCTCAGAGTTTGCTCAAATTCATGTCCATTGAGTCGCTGATTCCATCCAACCGTCTCATCCTCTGTTGCCCTCTTCTCTTCCTTTCCTTAATCTTTCCCAGCTTTAGCATCTTTTCGAACGAGTCAGCTGTTTGCATCAGGTATTCACAAAGTACTGGAGCTTCAGATTCAGCATTGGTCCTTCCAATGAATATTCAGGATTGATTTCCTTTAGATTTGACTGGTTTGATCACCTGACTTAAGATTATTAAACAAAAATAATCTGCTGCTGCTGCTGCTGCTAAGTCGCTTCAGTCATGTCCGACTCTGTGTGACCCCATAGACGGCAGCCCACCAGGCTCCCCCGTCCCTGGGATTCTCCAGGCAAGAATACTGGACGGGTTGCCATTTCCTGCTCCAATGCGTGAAAGTGAAAAGTGAAAGTGAAGTCGCTCAGTCGTGCCCGACTAGCGACCCCATGGACTGCAGCCTACCAGGCTCCTCCATCCATGGGATCCTCCAGGCAAGAGTAGTGGAGTGGGGTGCCATTGCCTTCTAGGGTTTTATGAATTGGAAAATTCTCAGTCTATCCACATTGTAAAAGATGCCAAAATTAGGAGATTCACTGTTGGCTGGATAACTATTGGTTAAAGCCTTCAGAGGATCAAAAATGTGGAGTATTGCCTCACACAGAGGAATTTTTAAAGAGACTAGACATATGACTTATGGATATATTCAACCATATCAGCAGAAGCCAAGAATAGAGATGGGAGTTTTTAAAGTAAAATCCTATCTTTTGTGTGAATCAACATTTATATTTATTAACATTAACTCAGTGCATGACATGACTTTATATTTTCTATCTGATTTGGCTGAATATTCTCTGAGAGTAAATTTAAAAAATAAATTTTTTTAGAATAGCTTTAGATTGATAGAAAAGTTTCAGAAATAGTACAGACAATACCCGTATACCCAACACCCAATTGCTTTTATTATTAACATTTGTAGTAGTAGGTACTTTGTCACAATCGATGATCCAGTATAGACTCATTATTATTAACTGAAGTCCATCCATTCTTTACTTAGATTTCCTTAGTTACTACAGTCTTTTGTTGTTGTTGTTGTTGCTGGAATTCGTGTCAGTTCTGAGTTAGTATCCAGTTATCCCTAAAACACTATTTCCTTTTTCCAATGCATAGACACCATGAGAAAAGGCCTTAGGTCCCAATAGGAAAGGCTGGAGAAAGATTAGCAGTATACCATTTAGGTAGTGTAATGTGATCCTTCTCTAAGAGTACCCTAACTGTCTTTCATTTAAGGGGTTCTAGGTCTATAAATTGATTCAAGTCAGGAAATTGATTGAGGGGCCATGTGTTAGTCTGTGTGAAATAACAAGTTATGGCATCAAACCTGAAGAGGGGGTTGTGGGAATCTCTAATTCATAGCCAAGCTGGACAGAAGTTGTGGGTAACTGGGGACCTACTCCTGACCATTGATGTCTAAAGTGGTCAACAGCCTTGTGGGACTGGGCTTTTAGCCTATGAGGTGTGCACTGACTCTGGTTAGTGTCAGAATTGAAATGAGTTGTAAGACACCCAGCTGGTGTTGGAGGATTGGTCAGAATCTATGGAGGTCAGTTAGTCAGTGGAATTTTAGCTCGTATCCATCTCATGTTGAGCCCAGTGGGTCCCTACACTCATCTTGCGGTTATTTCCTCAGTTCTGGAAGGCATGATTGAAATAAATACATTCATTAACTAGTGGAATCCTCTCATTGGTTTCCCGATCAATGGAGTTAGGGCTGTTGTGGTAGGAAGGACCAAGTAGAAGCTACTTGAACTGACTCTATATAGGAAAATATGAGACCAGTAGTATTTTATTCCTAAGGGAGATTTCAGAGATTAGTGCCACCATCAAGGACTTGAAATATGCAGGTATAGTTACTATTATCACAATCCTATTTAATTAACCTTGCAGAAGAAAGATGGACCTTGGAGAATGACACTGAATCACCATAAGCTTAACTGGGTGATGAATTAAAATTGAAGCTGCTATACCATATATGGTTTCCTTGCTTGAACAAATGAACACATCCAAGTATGTACCTATTGATATGTTTTTCTCCTAGACATCTTTTAGAAGAAAGCACCAGAAGCAGCTTGTGTTTGGTTAGCAGGAACAGTAGTACATCCTACTTCAGGAGTATATAAGTTCTCCAACCCCATGTCATAATTTAATTTCACAACTTATTTCCTGTGTCAGGAATTTGATCACTTTTCCCTTTCATAAGATTTTGCACTGGTTCATAACACTGGTGACATTATGCTGATTGGATCAAGGGAGCAAGAAGCAACCACTACTCTAGACTTATTGGTAAGACCTTTGTGTGTCAGAGAATAGGAAATAAATGTGACAGATATTGAAAGGTCTTCTCCCCCAGTGACATTTTTAGGAGTTCGGTGTTATGGAGCATGTCAAGACATTCCTGCCAAACTGAAGAATAAGTTGCTGCATCTGGCCCTTTCTGCAACAAGGGAAACACAACATCTAGTGTGCTTTCTTGGATTTTGGAATCAACATATGCCTCATTTGGGTGTGTTGCTGGCCCATTTACTGAATGACTCAACAATTTGTTCATTTTGAGAGGGGCCTAAACCAAGAGAAGGCTCAAAGACAGGTCCAGGCTGCTGTGCAGGGTACTCTGCCCCTTGGCTCACATGATTCAGCACATCCAAAGACCAGAAACACTGGTGTTCAGGTAAGGAGCTTTTGGCAGGGCACTATAGATGAATCACAGCACACATCCTTAAGATTTTATAGGAAAGCCTTATAGTTCTCCACAGATAACTGATTTACTTTTGAGAAACAGATTTGAACTGCTAGTGGGACTTAGCAGAGACTGAATGCTTACCATGAACCACAAAGTTACCATGCTACCTGAGCTACCATTAATGAACTGGGTGTCACCTAACCTATTAGGCCACAGATCTGAGTGGCACTCCACTCTGTTATCAAATGGAAGTGGTGTTTGCATAATTTGGCTAAGTAGACTCTGAAGGCGCAAGTAAGTTACATGAAAAAATGGCCCAAATACCCGTGGTCCCTAATCCTGCTACACTGCCTTCTTTCTCCTTTTCTGCACCTGTGACTTCATGGGAAGTTCCCTATGATCAACTGACAGAGGAAGAGAAACCTCAGGCCTGGTTTACAGATGGTTATGCATGGCATGCAGACACCATTCAAAAATGGACAGCTACAACACTTATAGCCACTTTCTGGATATGTGCATAGTTCATTTCCACAAAAACATTAAAATATGTTATGTTTATGATTTTATTATATACTTTGTCAACAGAAAACTTCTATATTTGAATTAGGTATAAATTAAATCTAAATATTTTTCTTGCAATTTTACACATTGGATGCTTGAAAATGTTTTCAAAGTTAGGGCCTAGCTCCATATATTCAAACTCTGTCACTTCTCAATACATATCTGCTGGAGACCTTGCAATATACTCATGTCAGGCCTGGCCTTGCCATATTTTTCATATCGCCATGTGAGTCAGAAGAGTGAGTTAGTAGGAATAACATCCATACACAGGGAGATAAGTGCACAGCACATAAAACTATTTCACTAAATTAAACTCAATATTTCCACAACTTAACTTTCCCTTGTCTCAGTTCTCAAAATGTACATAGTCATTATCAAAACCACTGGACAAAAAGGATGTGTTAAGATGTGTTTAAGTGGAAATAAGAGTAGCCTTAACCAGTGATGGTCAAAATAGTTTATTTTACACACACACACAGGCACATATGCACTTCTAAGGTTCCTCCCAGGGTCATGCAGAGGGCTGTCTGAAAGTGAGGAGCCTTGGGTATTAATCTACATTAGCTTTATGTACATCTACCTCTGCCTTATAGAAGACATGCTGTATATTTAAGGACAAAAATAAGTTGGCCAAAACTAAAGGGAGAAAAGCATTCTAAGCAATGTGTACAGGATACACAGAACTTCTCTGGAGATACTTGAGGGAAATTTACACATGGGGAAATATAGATATTTCTGTGTGAACTAATATAATTTCAGAAGATGGAAAGAGGAAGTCATATCATATTTTTCAAACAACTGAAAGTAAAACTCTCATCATTCATTATCTCTATTATCTATCGTTAATCTGTCATATGTCCAGGACTGCGATAAGATTTCAAAGTTAAGTTTTAGTTCAGTTCAGTCACTCAGTCGTGTCCGACTCTTTGCAACCCCATGAATCGCAGCACGCCAGGCCTCCCTGTCCATCACCAACTCCTGGAATTCACTCAGACTCATATCCATCAAACTGGTTAATAATCTATGGAGAAATAAGAATGTAATATATTCTACCTAACAAAACTAATTTGCACTTCTGAACAAAAATTAGTGGCAAGTCAGTGATTTTCTAGAAGTTTCCATTTCTTTGCAGATTCTGGACCTTAGTTAATAATGTTAATAGGGAATAGTATGCCAAATAAAATTCCATAATCCGTATCACCAGATAACCCATTAGGTGTGCTTGTTATTCAGTACTTTATTTTGTCATTGAAAGTGCAGGAAATAACTCTTTTATCCTATTTTCAAATTCTAGATAGTTTTTCTCAAGAGGTGAGCTAGGGCAGGCTTCCCCTCAAGTATCTCCAAAGAATCTCAAAAGAAGTTCTGTGTATGTAGTTCACATTGCTTAGAATGCTTTTTTCCCATTAGTTTTGTCCAACTTATTTCCATCCTTAAATATATAGCACATCTTCTATGAAGCAGAGTTAGATTTGAAGTCTTCACCCCCTTTTTCTCAAGGGGTGAGTTAGGCAGTCTTAAGTGGCTTGATGTCTAGACAATGTAGTATCTTTGGATGCTTCTAAGCAAGGTAATAATAAGATTATTGATGTTTTTAAGTCTTAAAATAACACTCTTATAGTTGGAAAAATGAGAATTCAAGATCATCTGTACTAATAAACACAATTGTCAAGTACTATTACATTTGAGATAGTTTGACAGTGGGGAGTTTATGTTATTGTCATAGAACAGAATTAAATGGAATTGGTCTGAACTCTTCATCCAACTGACCAAGCTAATTATAATGCTAATAATCAAACCATTGGGTACTCTTCTCTGTACAGAATTTTCTACTTGAAAAGGATTTATGAGACACTTTCTTTATTGTAAAATTCATGAAGCTGCTTCTATGATTTACTGAAATCTACTGTATATGGAAAACATTTTGTAAACATTCTAACATTTTTCTGAAGATTTATGTTATATAAATTTGATACTTTCCTATAAGTTATATAATTCATTCTCCTTTCTTTGAAATGTAGAATAAGTAGTCCTTAGAGATATTACTATTACAGATTCATTTATAAATGCTACTTTTAATTTTTTCAACTGTTCAACTGCCATTGTCCAATGGCAATGCCCCAAATAATAAAAATATTACCATGCTTTTTTAACCAATTAAACTTTAAAGTAAGAATTATTTTTAAATTTCATAATATAAATATACAATTTCATAATAATTCAACATTTCTATCAGTTTCAAAGTTTCTAAAGGAGCTGTGGCTTTTCTCTGCAGAAATAGGCTTTTACCCTGTGTGGTTCATATGGAAAGTCAAGCCAGTCTTTCAAGCTGGATTTCCCTTGTTGATAATTAATCAACAGAGTATTCCCGAAATATCACTTAACTCATCTTCTGATGCCCTGCATGAATCATAGCTCCGGAAAGGAAGCGTCAGCACACTTCACTAATGGGATCAAATGACTAAAATAATGGCGCAACCCTAAGATGGCATTTAATTGAATTTAGAATCTGTTACACTCAATCTAGAATAGGGTTTTCCAAATACGGGTTCATAAGATATCGTTTGCCTTTTTTGGTTTCCTGTTTTGTTTTGTTTTTTAACCACTGTTCACAGAGAACTGTTAATGCATTCTCTTCCCTTCCTCCCTCCTACTCCAGTATTTCTGGAGTTTGAAATTCAAATTTGATTTTTATAGCAATAATCTTCTAGTGATCAGCAGCGTCATGCCTGTAAGTGATTTAATCCTGGTGAGTAAAAGGAGACGTAGGTAGATCTGTGTGCTAGATGAGGAACTGTTCAGTATCATAGTGTGTAGCCACCAAAATTAGACCTGCCAGATGCCATTCTGGGTGAGCCGCTCTCAGAGAAAATAGCAAGATTTTTCCCTCCGGATCAAAACTAACTTATGAAATTGTGACTGTAGTTATCCACTGGAATTGAGTGGCATTTATTTCAAGAGTGGTTTTGGAAATTTAAATTTGTTTCATAATCTGTGAGGGGTGGAAATATATGGGAAAAAATGCAGAAAACAGTATAGCAGTTTTCAGGCACTTAATTGCTGAACATGATTTCCTATGAGGTTTTACTAGGCTGATAAAACAGCCAAATTTCCTGGTGCTTGTCAACTTGTTTATTGGCACATGCCAGTTAATCAAACACTAATGGTGAAAAATAGGAGAGGCCTGTTACTTGATTTCAGTTTATAGTAATGACTTCAACTCCCATTTAACCAAACGTTTTATGTTTTGTAAAATAATAATACCATAAGTATTTCTTTCTTTCTCTCCCTTAATTTACACACACACAGACACACATTTTCTTGTTACTTCAGAATATAATTAATATATCAAAATATTTTTTAATGTTTATAGCACTTTTAACCTCTACATATAATAATATTTTAAACTCTTTGGGGAGAGGGAAATAGTGGATTAGTAGACTCTTGGAAATACCCAGCTTGAAAGATGCCATCTTAATAGAATTCATTTTTGAGCTTTCCTCTTTCCTGCTACAAATGTATCTCACTAGAATGAAACTCAATATGTTAAATGAAATTACTTGTTCTATTTCCTGAGTAAGACTGTATATAGAATTGAAAATCCCATAGTATTGAATGTAGTAATTGCAGTATTGCTTGTTTGTAGGCCTTGTCTCAAAGTTACAAATTATGTGGAGATCTGTTAAAATGTTGTATGATATGATGTCACTGCAAAAGTATTTTTTTCCTCTTACTTGAAGAACATATAGTGACTGAGAATCCCTCATTTTCATCCAACCCTTGAATAGAATTTACAAAGCAATGAACAAAAAGAATGGAAGCAACTGCAAAGTTAACTTCCACTCATTATGTGAAGTGACAAAAGAATTTAATGTTTAAAAGGTCTTGGAATTATAAAGATTATTTTCGATAAAATGTGAATGAAAATGACTTCATTAGAAAGCCAGTCATAAAACTCTCCTAATGAGATAAAACTTAAAGATATCTGAGTTGATATTTCTCTCAGAGCATAGATAACAAAATGAGCTCTGGTGAATGTAATGCTCAGTTTAATGTCACTGCTTTTAGCCTGTAAATATATTTAATTATCTTTAAATATATTAATTATATTTTATAGTAATAGCTAAATTTATTGACAATTGTTACTTTATACCTTAGAGCACTCTTTTTAATACCTGTGATCTCATTCAATCCTCAGCAGCAATCCTAGGTGATATTATTAATTTTCTCTATTATGAATTTGAGGAAATTAAGGTATAGAGATATTGGTAAATTACTGAATAACCTGCTTTATTCTTTCCCAAATATACAAACATTAAGATTGTTTTTTACTTTTAATAGCATAGTACTGTGGTATAGAATTATATAAACTCATTTCTCTTTCAGAATGCCTAATGCCTTTTTGGAATGAAGCATCTGTCAGTAGGTAGATTTGCAGTATGTATATTATAAATCTAATCCTAGATACTCAAAGCCAGCTAACTTCATGTTATCAAAATCAGGTCTTGCTCCCTCTCCCTTAGACCTCTGATTTCCCCTTGCTGGTGTACAGATTTCCTTTGATCTGCCTATCTCCTATTTGTTTATTATGACCTGCTCCAATAGTCATCTTGGTAAGAAGCATCTTCTTAAGATGGTCCCCTAAACTCAGGTGATTATTTTAATGCTTTTGCTACTCTTCTGTCACACACACATATTCATGTTTTGCTCCCTTTCCTTAACATAGAAAAATGAGGAATGTTCTGTGATTTCAGATTTCAGAAGGTTGCTTATCCCAAGCCCAGTTTCCTATGAGATTTTGTCTACTTCTGTATGCTTGCCTGTCTCCTCTCAGTTTAAATGTCTGTGAGTAGTGACTCTCTTGGGATCCAATATCCAGGGTTCTAAATTCACATTTCTACCATGGCACAAAATTGTATTTAGGATTGGAAATCTATCTATCATTTACTTTGAATCCATTGTAATTCCAAAAAATGATGTTTTTATACTTTAAATTCAATGCCAGTAAAAAAAAAAAAAAAAAAAAAAAAGCTTTGTGACTTTTAAAAACCAATTTTTACTTTAAACAATAATATTTTGATAGCTTCTGAGGAATATATTAAGTATGGTATTAGTCGCTCAGTCATGTCTGACTTTTTGCAACCCCATGGACTATAGCCCACCAGACTTCTCTGTCCATGGGATTCTCTAGGCAAAAACACTAGAGTAGGTTGCCATTTCCTTTTCCGGGTATCTTCCCAACTGTACATAAAGGAAACTTCATTAATGTGCATTAGAGGATACCCCAGGTTATTAAAAGAATATAAAATTTCTATTCTTACAGCCTTAGTAGCTCTTCAAATGTTTTTGAAAAGTATGCTGACAGGTGATTAGTCAAATAGAGCCAACTGCTCCAAAACTTAATCTAAACGATAAGTGATTGCTTTGTTTTGAATATATTTCAGCTAAATACTTGAGTAATTTCCTGAGATGTGTACTATTATTTATAGTAACACAGTGTCTCAACTCACATCTTTATATATATATATAAATAACAAATTTCCTTGATGTTAAAGAAATCACTAAGTTTTCTATTTGCCCCTAATATGTGCTCCATTAAATTTCAAAGTGTTAGTAGCAAGAAATATGCTACAGCTTGACAATATTCCTACTATTTAAACCTATTTCTTTTACAAAATATAGATTAGTATATAAGATATACTTAATGAACTTGGAACCACGTGCTGACAGCAGGACAAAGGTAAATTTGCATAGTCTTAAAGGGAAAAAAAGCTATTGTTTTAAAGTTGTTTTGAAGAAAGCACTGGAATTCTATGGAGTCAACAAATGGGATTCTAAATTTTACGAAATGGTATTAAGTAGTTGTTTTCAGGAATGAGCATGTGTGTTTTTCTTGGTTTTAAGATTTTCTCCAGGAATCCAAAGATATTCATGATCCCCAAGTCAATATGAACCACAGCAACGAAAATTGCATTAAAAAAACATTTTATTAATTCCAGAAACATGGTGAACTAGTGACTGAATCGGTCTACGAAAGGAACTGTCCATGGTCAGGATTTTCCTTTAGAAAGTATGAGTTGAAGTCTGGAATATAAACTAGATAATAGCTCTGAGATAACTCCAGAAAGAATGAAGAAAGAGAACCAAAGCAAAAACAACACCCAGTTGTGGGTGTGACAGGTGATGGAAGTACAGTCCGATCCTGTAAAGAGCAATATTGCATAGGAACCTGGAATGTTAGGTCCATGAATCAAGGCAAATTGGAAGTGGTTAAACAGAAGATTGCAAGAGTGAACATTGACAATTTAGGAATCAGCAAGCTAAAATGAACAGGAATGGGTGAATTTAACTCAGATGACCATTATATCTACTACTGTGGGCAAGAATCCCTTAGAAGAAATGGAGTAGCCATGGTAGTAAAAAAAAATAGTCCGAAATGCAGTACTTGGATGCAATCTCAAAAATGACAGAATAATTTCTGTTCGTCTCCAAGGCAAACCATTCAATATCACAGTAATCCAAGTCTATGCCCCAACCAGGAATGCAGAAGAAGCTAAAGTTGAACAGTTGTATGAAGACCAACAAGACCTAGAACTAACACCCCCTAAAGATGTCCTTTTCATTATAGGGGACTAGAATGCAAAAGTAGGAAGTCAAGAAATACCAGGAGAAACAGGCATTTGACCTTGGAGTACAGAATGAAGCAGGGCAAAGACTAATAGACTTTTCCCAAAAGAACGAACTGGTCATAGCAAACACCCTCTTCCAACAACAAAAGAGAAGATGCATGGACATCACCAAATGGTCAATAGCAAAATCAGATTGATTATATTCTTTGCAGCCAAAGATGGACAATCTCTATACAGTCAGCAAAAACAAGACTAGGACCTGACTGGCACAGACCATGAACTCCTTATTGCCAAATTCAGACGTAAATTGAAGTAGGGGAAATCACTAGACCATTCAGGTATGACCTAAATCAAATCCTTTATGATTGATTATACAGTGGAAGTGAGAAATAGATTTAAGGGCCTAGATCTGATAGATAGAGTGCCTGAAGAATTATGGATGGAGATTTGTGACATTGTATAGGAAGCAAGGATCAAGACCATCCCCAAGGAAAAGAAATGCAAAATGCAAAATGCTTATCTGAGGAGTCCTTACAAATAGCTGTGAATAGAAGAGACATGACAGGCAAAGGAGAAAAGGAAAGATATACCCATTTGCATGAAGGGTTCTAAAGAAGAGCAAGGAGAGATAGGAAAGCCTTCCACAGTGATCAATGCAAAGAAATAGAGAAAAATAATAAAATAGGAAAGTCTATAGATCTCTTCAACAAAATTGGAGATACCAAGGGAATATTTCATGCAAAGATGGGCACAATACAAAACAAAAATGGTATGGACCTAACAGAAGCAGAAAATATTAAGAAGAGGTAGCAAGAATACACAGAAGAACTATACAAAAAGATCTTCATGACCCAGATAATCACAATGGTGGGATCACCAATGTAGAGCCAGACATCCTGGAATGAGAAGTGAAGTGGGACTTAGGAAACATCACTACAAACACAGCTAGTGGAGGTGATGGAATTCCAGTTGAGCTATTTCAAATCCTAAAAGATGATTCTTTCAAAGTGCTGCACTCAATATGCCAGCAAATTTGGAAAATTCAGCAGTGGCCACAGGACTGGAAAAGGTCAGTTTTCATTCCAATTCCAAAGAAAGGCAATGCCAAAGAATGCTCAAACTACTACACAATTGCACTCATCTCACACTGTAGCAAAGTAATGCTCAAAATTCTCTAAGCCAGGCTTCAACAGTATATGAACCATGAACTTCCAGATGTTCAAGCTGGATTTAGAAAAGGCAGAGGAATCAGAGATCACACTGCCAACATCCGTTGGATCATTGAAAAAGCAAGAGAGTTCAAGAAAAACATTGACTTCTGCTTTATTGACAATGCTAAAACCTCTGGCTGTGTGGACCACAACAAACTCCGGAAAATTCTCAAAGAGATGGGAATACCAGACCACCTGATTTGCTTTCTGAGAAACCTGTATGCAGGTCAGGGAGTAACAGTTAGAACTGCACATGGAACAACAGACTGGTTCCAAATAGGAAAAGGAGGACGTCAAGGCTGTATATTGTCACCTTGCTTATTTAACTTATATGCAGAGTACATCATGAGAAACGCTGGGCTGGAGGAAGCACAATCTGGAATCAAGATTGCTAGGAGAAATATCAATAACCTCATATTAGCAGATGACACCACCCTTATGGCAGATAGTGAAGAAGAACTAAAGAACCTCTTTAGTTCTTTAGAAAGTGAAAGAGGAGAGTGAAAAATTTGGCTTAAAGCTCAATATTCAGAAAACTAAGATCATGGCATCTGGCCCCATCTCTTTATGTCACATAAATGGGGAAGCAATGGAAACAGTGAGAGACTTTATTTTATGGGGCTCCAAAATCACTGCAGATGGTGACTGCAGCCTTGAAATTAAAAGACACTTGCTCCTTGGAAAAAAGAGTTATGACCAACCTAGAAAGCATATTAAAAAGCAGAGACATTACTTTGCCAACAAAGGTCCATCTAGTCAAAGCTATGGTTTTTCCAGTAGTCATGTATGGTTGTGAGAGTTGGACTATAAAGAAAGCTGAGTGCCAAAGAATTGATGTTTTTGAACTGCGGTGTTGGAGAAGACTCTTGAGAGTCCCTTGGACTGCAAGGAGATCCAACCAGTCCATCCTAAAGGAAATCAGTCCTGAACATTCATTGGAAGGACTGATTCTGAGGCTGAAGCTCCAGTAGTTTGGCCACCTGATGCGAAGAGCTGACTCATTTGAAAAGACCCTGATGCTGGGAAAGATTGAGGGCAGGAGGAGAAGGAGCCGACAGGATGAGATGTTTGGATGGCATCACCGACTCAATGGATTTGAATTTGAGTAAACTCCAGGAGTTGGCGATGGACAGGGAGGCCTTTCGTGCTGCAGTCCATGGGGTCGCAAGGAGCAGGACATGACTGAGCGACTGAACTGAACTGAATAAAATTATTTCATAACTTTATTGGTACAAAGCAGAGATGGTGTTTATAGGGCAGATAGAACATTATAAAGTTCATTAATTCAATCATTTAAAGATACATACTGCAATTAGTAATTTAAGTCATTTCTCATGGAGCCAAATTTTTATTTTGACTTGAGATTTTATTTTTCTAGTTATATCAGTCTTTGCCTTGAATGGGTATCTTATAGCCATACTCTAATCATGTTACTTCATTTCACTTTTATACTACCAAATAACACAAACTTTATTTATCTAGTTTTTTTTTTTTTTTCTTTTTTTCTCCAATTTTATTTTATTTTTAAACTTTACATAATTGTATTAGTTTTGCCAAATATCAAAATGAATCCGCCACAGGTATACATGTGTTCCCCATCCCGAACCCTCCTCCCTCCTCCCTCCCCATACCATCCCTCTGGGCCGTCCCAGTGCACCAGCCCCAAGCATCCAGCATCATGCATCGAACCTGGACTGGCAACTCGTTTCCCACATGATACTTTACATGTTTCATTGCCATTCTCCCAAATCTTCCCACCCTCTCCCTCTCCCACAGAATCCATAAGACCGTTCTATACATCAGTGTCTCTTTTGCTGTTTATATGACAGCCATGTGGAGTTTTTTCGTACTAAAACCACTATATGTATGTTCCAAATTATCTATCTCATGTGCTTTTCTGTAACTTCTGTAATTTGTCAATATATTAAACCACTACCCTTGACTCACCAGTTCTTAAGGGGCTCATCTGATAATACCAGTTGTGATGTTAAGTGGTGAGAAGCATTATCCTTTATGACTTGTCTGGATAGAGAAGAGAGTGTGAAATATGGAAAAACTTCATTCAGAAGGATTTTCCTTAGCCACATGGTATTAAATATTTCTCTGTGCACTTCCATTTTCACATCTGTAAATAACATTTCACAAAATTATTGAAAGGATTAAATGTAAAATTTATATGAGCCAACTTCACAAACTATACAGTGCTTGCACAAATGCTAAACTTTTTTCATACATTTAAGCTTATCTTACCTCATGAGATTCTGAATCCTTCAAAGGGCGAGTTGTTTCTGGTTTGGGGGCTATTTTTGATGACTTCACCTTAGAGGAAACAGCTTGCCTAAGGCTCGACATGTAGACCTGCTGCTTTGCAAGCTCCCTTTGCTCATTTTTGGCAGGTTGTGCTGATTTATTGAGCTATTTGATTTATTTAATGTACCATGCCTTTGACTGCATTTACTCTATAGCAGTCACTCAAAATGCAAACAAACACATCATATGCTCTTTAATTACTCCCATCCCCCTTATTATCAATCACTGCCAATACCAATGGGACATCTGTGATCCATGCCATATAATTAAGGTCAGCAAACTTGGGTTTGCAAAAGTGAATAAGAGCAATTCAGCCTAAATTCCATAACTTAATGTTTAATGCTAAAACTGGTTCTCAGGAAAATGGTATTCAGGATAAGTCTTGCTCACAGTAAAAATGGAACAGAAAAAAGATATGATAATTGGGCAAGAGACAGGAAAGAACAGCAGGAGTAAAAGAAAAAAAAAAGAGGAAGGAAAGAAGAGTAAGAAAAAAATTGTTGAAAGAAATGAGGAAAGAAAATATAAAGATGATAATATAGTTTCTTTTAATACTACTCATCCTGATTTAGAGAAGAATGTAATAATATTTAGCATGCACACACAGAAACACACATACATACACAACACACACACACACTTGTAAAACTGCCAATAGGCCAGTCTTTGATACCAACTTAGAATCTTACTCTATTTTCTTCACCTCTTTTGTTGCTGATTCATTATTTATTCTGTTTTGTTTTCTTTCTCTTAATCTTAACCATCCTTAACTTTAGTAATTCTGTGTACACCTGCTTCAGGTAATACTGCAAATATGATCAATCTCTGCAATTTCCCATTGGTCTACTTTTGCAGAAAGCTTTCTGTCATGTTAATCCTTTTGTATACTCACAGAAAATACCCATTTTGAAGGGAGGCACTAATCCAACCAGTCCATCCTAAAGGAGATCAGTCCTGGGTGTTCACTGGAAGGACTAATGCTAAAGCTGAAACTCCAGTACTTTGGCCACCTCATGCGAAGAGTTGACTCATTGGAAAAGACTGATGCTGGGAGGGATTGGGGGCAGGAGGAGAAGGAGACGACAGAGGATGAGATGGCTGGATGGCATCACCGACTCGATGAACATGGGTTTGGGTGAACTCCAGGAGTTGGTGATGGACAGGGAGGCCTGGCGTGCTGCGATTCATGGGGACACAAGGAGTCAGACACGACTGAGCGACTGAACTGAACTGAACTGATACCAGTTTTCCATTAATTATTTTATCAATACTATATAATTTCAAGTCTGTCCCAGGTTTTCATAGATTTGTGGATGAAAAGAATATTTTATATTATATTATATATACATATATATTATATATAATGTATATATAATATATATGTATGTTATATATATGTGTGTATATATGTGTATGTATGTATATATATATAATATATTATTTTCATCCACAAATCTATGAAAACCTGGGACAGATTTGAAATTATATGGTACTGATAAATATATATAGTACTGATAAATATATATAGTACTGATATATATATATATATGAATGTATACAGGCATACCTTGGAGATATTTTGAGTTCAGCTTCAGATCACCACAAAGAAACTAAGATTGAAGTAATGCCAAGTCACACAAATTTTGTTTTCACAGCACATATAAAAGTGATGTTTCTATTATACTATTGTCTATAATAGCATTCTGTCTTTTAAAAGAAACTGTATACCTATCTTAATTTATAAATGCTTTATTGCTAAAATACTATAACCATCATTTGAGCCTTCAGTGAGTCATAGTAATAACATCAAATACCACTGATCACAGATCAGCATAACAAATATAACAATAATGCAAAAGCTTGAACTGTTGTGAACTTGACAAAATGTGATACAAAGACATGAAATGTGCAAATTCTGTTGGAAAAATGGGACTAATAGAGTTGTTCCATGCATGGTTGCTATAAATCTTCAATTTATAATTAAAAATGCAGAATCTTCAAAGCTCAATAAAGCAAAGCATAACTGTGTATATTTGAAAATTGAAACAGTGTTGCATATGCTCAATAACTTAGGACAGAATATCATTTTTATGCTATTGGAAGAACAGTAGAACTTCTTAGCCTGCATGTAACCTTAATGCTGCTGGATAAATACATACTTGGTAGCAGTGGCAAATGCCTCACTGCGATTTGTTGAGCTGTGTTTCAAGGGGGGCACTTGTGAAAATCAGCATTTGAGTAAGCTTTCTATTTGTCCAAAGGGTCTGAAATGCCTTCAAATTATATTTCCTCTCCTTTGACTAGTCACTTCAGCTTATTGCAAGACATGGATAATCTTCTGAGACAGAACTTTTCGAGTTTTAATGTATATTCAGTTATAATATTTGACAATAAGAGGTATTTAATCAATTCCTGTTGACTTAGCAAAATTTATTGAAAAGTCTATAAGAAAGAATATGATCAGATCAGATCAGTGGCTCAGTAGTGTCCGACTCTTTGAGACCCCATGAATTGCAGCACGTCAGGCCTCCCTGTCCATCACCAACTCGCGGAGTTCACTCAGACTCACGTCCATCGAGTCAATGATGCCATCAGGCCATCTCATCCTCTGTCGTCCCCTTTTCCTCTTGCCCCCAATCCCTCCCAGCATCAGAGTTTTTTCCAATGAGTCAACTCTTCGCATGAGGTGGCCAAAGTACTAGAGTTTAAGCTTTAGCATCATTGCTTCCAAAGAAATCCCAGGGCTGATCTCCTTCAGAATGGACTGGTTGGATCTCCTTGCAGTCCAAGGGACTCTCAAGAGTCTTCTCCAACACCACAGTTCAAAAGCATCAATTCTTTGGTGCTCAGCCTTCTTCACAATCCAACTCTCACATCCATACATGACCACAGGAAAAACCATAGCCTTGACTAGACAGACCTTTGTTGGCAAAGTAATGTCTCTGCTTTTGAATATGCTATCTAGGTTGGTCATAACTTTCCTTCTAAGGAGTAAGCGTCTTTTAATTTCATGGCTGCAGTCACCATCTGCAGTGATTTTGGAGCCCCCAAAAATAAAGTCTTCCACTGTTTCCACTGTTTCCCCATCTATTTCCCATGAAGTGATGGGACTGGACGCCATGATCTTCGTTTTCTGAATGTTGAGCTTTAAGCCAACTTTTTCACTCTCCTGTTTCGCTTTCATCAAGAGGCTTTTGAGTTCCTCTTCACTTTCTGCCATAAGGGTGGTGTCATCTGCATATCTGAGGTTATTGATATTTCTCCCAGCAATCTTGATTCCAGCTTGTGTTTCTTCCAGTCCAGCGTTTCTCATGATGTACTCTGCATATAAGTTCAATAAACAGGGTGACAATATACAGCCTTGACGTCCTCCTTTTCCTATTTGGAACCAGTCTGTTGTTCCATGTCCAGTTCTAACTGTTGCTTCCTGACATGCATACAGATTTCTCAAGAGGCAGGTCAGGTGGTCTGGTATTCCCATCTCTTTCAGAATTTTCCACAGTTGATTGTGATCCACACAGTCAAAGGCTTTGGCATAGTCAATAAAGCAGAAATAGATGTTTTTCTGGAACTCTCTTGCTTTTTCCATGATCCAGCAGATGTTGGCAATTTGATCTCTGGTTCCTCTGCCTTTTCTAAAACCAGCTTGAACATCAGGAAGTTCACGATTCACATATTGCTGAAGGCTGGCTTGGAGAATTTTGAGCATTACTTTACTTGCGTGTGAGATGAGTGCAATTGTGCGGTAGTTTGAGCATTCCTTGGCATTGCCTTTCTTTGGGTTTGGAATGAAAACTGACCTTTTCCAGTCCTGTGGCCACTGCTGAGTTTTCCAAATTTGCTGGCATATTGAATGCAGCACTTTCACAGCATCATCTTTCAGCATTTGGAATAGCTCAACTGGAATTCCATCACCTCCACTAGCTTTGTGCATAGGGATGCTTTCTAAGGCCCACTTGACTTCACATTCCAGGATGTCTGGCTCTAGGTCAGTGATCACACCATCGTGATTATCTTGGTCGTGAAGCTCTGTTTCGTACAGTTCTTCTGTGGATTCTTGCCATCTCTTCTTAATATCTTCTGCTTCTGTTAGGTCCATACCGTTTCTGTCCTTTATCGAGTCCATCTTTGCATGAAATGTTCCTTTGTTATCTTTGATTTTCTTGAAAAGATCTCTAGTCTTTCCCATTCTGTTGTTTTCCTCTATTCCTTTGCATTGATTGCTGAAGAAGGCTTTCTTATCTCTCCTTGCTATTCTTTGGAACTCTGCATTCAGATGTTTATATCTTTCCTTTTCTCCTTTGATTTTTGCTTCTCTTCTTTTCACAGCTATTTTGTAAGGCCTCGTCAGACAGCCATTTTGCTTTTTTGCATTTCTTTTCCATGGGGATGGTCTTGATCCCTGTCTCTTGTACAATGTCACAAACCTCATTCCATAGTTCATCAGGCACTCTACCTATCAGATCTAGTCCCTTAAATCTATTTCTCACTTCCGCTGTATAATCATAAGGGATTTGATTTAGGTCATACCTGAATGGTCTAATGGTTTTCCCTTCTTTCTTCAATTTAAGTCTGAATTTGGCAATAAGGAGTTCATGGTCTGAGCCACAGTCAGTTCCTGGTCTTGTTTTTGTTGATGTATAGAGCTTCTCCATCTTTGGCTGCAAAGAATGTAATCAATCTTATTTCAGTGTTGACCATCTGGTGATGTCCATGTGTAGAGTCTTCTCTTGTGTTGTTGGAAGAGGGTGTTTGCTATGAACAGTGCATTTTCTTGGAAAAACTCTATTAGTCTTTGCCCTGCTTCATTCTGTATTCCAAGGTCAAATTTGCCTGTTACTCCAGGTGTTTTTTGACTTCCTACTTTTGCATTCCAGTCCCCTATAATGAAAAGGACATCTTTTTTGGGTGTTAGTTCTAAAAGGTCTTGTAGGTCTTCATAGAACCATTCAACTTCAGCTTCTTCAGCATTACTGGTTGGGGCATAGACTTGGATTATTGTGATATTGAATGGTTTGCCTTGGAAATGGACAGAGATCATTCTGTCATTTTTGAGATTGCATCCAAGTACTGCATTTTGGACTCTTTTGTTGACCATGATGGCTATTCCATTTCTTCTATGGGATTCCTGCCTATAGTAGTAGATATAATGGTCATCTGAGTTAAATTCACCCATTCCAGTCCATTTCAGTTTGCTGATTCCTAGAATGTCGACATTCACTCTTGCCATCTCTTGTTTGACCACTTTCAATTTGCCTTGATTCATGGACCCGACATTCCAGGTTCCTATGCAATATTGCTCTTTACAACATCGGACCTTGCTTCTATCACCAGTCACATCCACAGCTGGGTATTGTTTTAGCTTTGGCTCCATCCCTTCATTCTTTCTGGAGTTATTTCTCCACTGATCTCCAGTAGCATATTGAGCACCTACTGACCTGGGGAGTTCCTCTTTCAGTATCCTATCATTTTGCCTTTTCATACTGTTCATGGGGTTCTCAAGGCAAGAATACTGAAGTGGTTGGCCATTCCCTTCTCCAGTGGACCACATTCTGTCAGATCTCTCCACTATGACCCACCCATCTTGGGTTGTCCCACGGGCATGCCTTAGTTTCATTGAGTTAGACAAGGCTGTTGTCCTAGTGTGATTAGATTGACTAGTTTTCTGTGAATATGGTTTCAGTGTGTTTGCCCTCTGATGCCCTCTTGCAACACCTACCGTCTTACTTGGGTTTCTCTTACCTTGGGCATGGAGTATCTCTTCACAGCTGCTCCAGCAAAGGGCAGCCATTGCTCCTTACCTTGGATGAGGATTATCTCCTCACCATCGCCCTTCCTGACCTTCAAGGTGGGATAGTTCCTCTAGGCCCTCCTGCACCCGCGCAGCCATGGCTCCTTGGACATAGGGTTGGTCCTCCCGGTCACCGCCCCTGGCCTCGGGTGTGGGGGCGCAGGGTAGCTCCTCCCTCCTGCCACCCCTGGCCTCGGGCTTAGGGGCATGGGGTATCTCCTCTCGGCCGCCCCCCTTGACCTCGGACGTGGGTTAGCTCCTCTGGCTGCCGCTGTTCGTGCATGGGGTCCTCCCGGCTTCTGCCCCTGACCTAGGACATGGGGTGGCTCCCAGCGTGCTGGTCGCAGCCGCCTGTGCTTAGTGCGCCGTTAGCAGCCATAATCACTGTCAAATTAAAAGGATTTCAAATAGTCAAAATAACTGCATAAATATAAAAACCAGTATTATTGATAAATGATATGGACCAATGCTTATATGTTTCACATCTAAATATCATAACAACCTTTGTGGTAAGAATTATTAACTCAGTTTTTGTCTATGAATAAAATTCAATGCAGAAAAGTTAAGTTACCTAATTGTCTGAGTCACTCTGTGATAACTATCTGCTATCTGTGACAGATAGCATTGCCACAGAGGTGTCTTGAGTGAAAGACTACATTTCTTCCACTATACCATGTGATCCTTTTAGGGCAAATATCCTATTAGAAAGAGAGTATGCAAATAGGAAAAAAAAAAAATGTGCAATTTGTAAAAGTCTGAGTAACTGTTTTTTTTTTTTTTTTTCCAAGTGAAGCTCTAAAACTTTCAACATTGATTGCTAAGTACTTGGAATGATTTTGGTGATCGGCAATGCATTGTTCTGTGTCCATTTTTTTAAATCAACAGATATCCCTAAAAGCAGTGAAAAATAGGAAGTGCATCTCAGAAGGGCACAAAGTAAGTTTGAAAGGGCAAGTTTGATTTTCTATTTTTACAGCTCTTCTCTAAGATGATACATTTTGTGAGGTGAGTTTTTTTTTTTTTTTTTTAATTCTGGAACATACCTCTGATTTTTGATTTTGAAGGTATTCAGAGGGGACCAGTTCTTCAAGTGAAAATTGTCACGTTGAGAATATGGATGATTTATCAGGTGCAGATTTTTTATTTCTTGCAGAATGTACGATGAGGTGAGATTCTTTCCTAACATCTTACAGATTAGTATCAAAAGCCTGAACAATACCATTGAAATCAAGGACATTCCTCAGAAAAGCAATCAATTGTTATGGAATAGATAATGTGTTTTCTTGCAAAGCAAGAGAATAACTACCATTTGGGTGTTATTAATCTTCCCTGAAATCATTTTAACATTCCAATGTGCTGTTAAACTCTCTTCTTTTTTTCTTTCTTCTTTTTTTAAGGAAATACAAGAATGTGTACTGATTTATTGTCAAATTACAGGCAGCTGTATAGCTCAATCAAGGAAATTAAATTAATTATTTTCCAATAAGTCACACTATTGTTTGCTCCATGTAGTATAAATATGTCTTAAAGTTGTCCTTTTATATGGTAAAAAGGAGGCAGACTGGTTAAAAGGAAATGCCTCTGTTTAAATGCGTCTGTTTAGCCAAAGTCAGATATGTCTATATTTATATAAATATGTGTGTATTTCTTTTCTAAATATATATATATATATACACATATATATACCTAGTACAAAATTTTAAAGAAACTATTGTAAAGAAATGCATATTAAGCAAAAAGAATGCCATTGTCTTCAATGCTATTTAATTTTGTCTCTCCCTCATTGTTGTAGGAGGGGGGTGCCCTCCAGGGCCCCAAAACACTCAGAAAAGAATTGTTTGAGGAGATACATACTGACAAAGCAAGAGACTTTATTGGTAAAGGGCACCCAGGTGGAGAGCAGCAGGGGTGAGAGAACCCAGGAGAACTGCTCTGCCATGTGGCTCTCAGTCCCGGGTTTTATGATGGGATTAGTTTCCGGGTTGTCTTTGGCCAATCATTCTGACTCAGAGTCCTTCCTGGTGGATCCTTGTAGTCCTTCCTTGTCTGTATCACTCAGACAAGATGGATGCTAGCCAGAGGGATTCTGGGAGGTGGACGGACATGCAGTGTCTCCTTTTGGCCTTTCCTGACCTCTTCTGGTTGATGGTGGCTTATTACTTCCATGTTCCTTACCCAGACCTGCTGTTGTAAGACAACTTATGCAAATGGATCCTAGGGAGCCTGGCTAGGGTGAGTGGTTTCAGTCAGTGTGTTTCCCCTAACATCATGATAATTTTGATTTACTGGGAGATATTCTTTAAAGAATAATTCATGGGTGTATGAGTGTACCATTGCTGCTATAAATCACTTTAGTTGTAATAATGCTAGCTTTCATGTGCACTTTTAAGTTATATTTATTTAAGGGTATTTTCTGTAAAATGATCTAAAATAGTATTCATCTTATACACTAATACAATGGCAGTCATGTACTTTTTACCAAGTTAAAATCTTATCTTCCAAATTATGTTTTCCTTCTGGTTTTACTAAAGAATATTTGTAGTTAACAAAAGATCACAAATTGCCACCATTCACATTTGATATTAACACTTATTTTTTATTCCCGTAGCACTGTCTTGCACAGAGTATACTCTGTTTTATTTGAAACTTCTTTAAATTTTGAGTGCTTGATTTCATTTTCATTTATCAGCACATTAAGGATAGTGGTATATTATGCATATTTATTACTTTCTTGTAGCTTATTCTCTGATGAAAGTGGGAACTCTGTTTTCAAGAGTACAGTAACTAAAAAGTTATTATTTCAAAATATAGCTTCAAAACATTCATTTCCTTAGCATTTTTAAGCATTATGTTGTATACTAGGTATAAAAAAATTGATGAAAATGTATTCCTTGACCTAAAAGTCTTCAGAATGACAGAGAAAATATCCCTATAAAAATTATAATGAAGCATGATAACTGTTATAAGTGTACAACATTTCCAGCTCTGTACGTGGAATGAAGTTTTGAACTCTGTGGTAGTCAAAGATCTAGGTAATGCTGAAGTTGAGAGTAGGAGATTGTGTTAAAATACGCCCTGCAAGGTGGTGCAGGAAGTCAGAGAGGGGAATGTGATGAGGCTTACAGAGTGTATGACAGAAGTCTGTGTAAGTTCATCATCAAATGCAGTGTCCCGTAAGGGGTAACAATGGGTGTTTATTGAATAGGAAAAGGAGAGTCAGTAGAATTATAATGACTTAAACCTAAACAACCCATGGCTAACTAAAGAATGCCAAGCAGCAATCAACTGTTTTGAAAAGTGTTTAAGAACTTACTTGAAGCTAATGAAGCTCTTGATATATCACATAGATGACTTTCCTGCTAACATCCTAGTGCTTAATTTTTTACTTTAGTCTGAGACATTAATAAGTTGAGACGTCTCAACATGGATGCATTTCCCTTGAAACAGTGATCAAACGAACAAACCAAATTGGTTACAAAATTATGTTATATACCTTAAAAAAGTATTACTATTTGTCTCTAGTCTGTTTCTTTTTTTTTTATTGAAGAATTACTCTTTTTTCTTTATTTTTTTAATGAGATAGATGTAGTTACAAGTTATTACAAATAAACTGAGATATTTTACATATTTATATTCACATATAAATACATTATATAATTTTAAAAACATATTATATATGCACCCTTGTATCAATATATACATACATTGAAGGCATCAATGACATATGTGTAAACATATGTGTTAATATATACATTACACATAAACATATGTATATAATGTTACATATATACTGTTTCTCACACACACACATATTTCTCCAAGCACTGACAAATCCCTATAACTCTGGTTCTGCATATATGCAGAATCTAGTCTGTTTCTAAGCTGAGTCCACTGTAACATCTTAATCAGTTTGGTTAATAGAATATGTCTATCATATGGAAAGTTTTATTGAATAGAGATGTGTATAAAATTGGCACTCAGTCCAGGTATGGTGTAACAGTATTAACTGAATTCAATTCAATTCAGTTTAGTTGCTCAGTCGTGTCTGACTCTTTGTGACCCCATGAATCACAGCACGCCAAGCCTCCCTGTCCATCACCAACTCCTGGAGTGCACTCAAACTCATGTCCATCGAGTCAGTGATGCCATCCAGCCATCTCATCCTTTGTGTCCCCTTCTCCTCCTGCCCCCAGTCCTTCCCAGCATCAGGATCTTTTCCAATGAGTCAACTCTTCGCATGAGGTGGCCAAAGTATTGGAGTTTCAGCTTCAGCATCAGTCCTTCCAACGAACACCCAGGAGTGATCTCCTTTAGGATGGACTGGTTGGATCTCCTTGCAGTCCAAGGGACTCTCAAGAGTCTTCTCCACCACAGTTCAAAAGCATAATTCTTCGGTGCTCAGCTTTCTTTATAGTCCAACTCACATCCATCCATGACTACTGGAAAAACCATAGCCTTGACTAGATGGACCTTTGCTGGCAAAGTAATGTCTCTGTTTTTCAATATGCTGTCTAGGTTGTTCATAACTTTCCTTCCAAGGAGTAAGCATCTTGAAATTTCATGGCTGCAATCACCATCTTCAGTGATTTTGGAGCCCCAAAAAATAAAGTCAGCCAAGGGAAGTAAGCATGGGGCATTTTAGAGGCGAGAACTCCAAGCAAAGGGGACCACAAGTACAGAGACCCTTAGGTGGGAGCACATGTGGTATATTCCAGAACCAGTAAATTTAGATACAATTATTGAGAAGATTTAAGATAAATTGAAGCAGGGAAACATACTAGAGCATGATGATGATCCAGGGTGGTGTTTTTTTGTGTGCTAGTTGTTATGTATTGTTCTTGTTTAGGATGAATAATAGAAAAGGAGGAAATATAGAGATTCAGGAGAAATATTGGCTGGAGAAAAGTCTTTGAGCAGGTAAGAGAAGATTTTACAAGCTGAGGATTAGAGTTTGGGCTTAAAAAAGTGCATGGAGGAAAGTCAGAATATTGTATAGGGAAAGAGACATAGAGGATGATAGACATTGTGTTTGAAGCACAGGAGAGGTTTTTTTTTTTTTTTTCTTTTCTTTTTTCTTTTTTTAATAAATGTGTTCCCCATCCTGAACCCTCCTCCTTCCTCCCTCCCCATACCATCCCTCTGGGTCGTCCCAGTGCACCAGCCCCAAGCATCCAGCATCGTGCGTTGAACCTGGACTGGCATCTCGTTTCATACATGACATTTCACATGTTTCAATGCCATTCTCCCAAATCTTCCCACCCTCTCCCTAGGAGAGGTTTTATTTGCACTTTTGTTTAATTGCTTCTCTTTTCTCAGTGATAAGGGAAGAGAGGCATCAGCTAAGGATAAGGAGAGCAGGGAGGATTTTGAGTGTTTGAGGAGAGAAAAAAAAAAAAGGTATAAAATAGTTGTCATAAAAGAGGGAAAGAGATTATGGAAATGCAGGAAATGTAGTAAAGTTTGATGGGCTGGAAGTTAAGGTAAGGCTTGTCATTATAGTTATATGTTTAGCTTCCCTGATAGCTCAGTTGGTGAAGAATCCCCCTGCAATGCAGGAGACCCTGGTTCAATTCCTGGGTCTGGAAGATCCACTGGAGAAGGGATAGGCTACGCACTCCAGTATTCTTGGGCTTGCCTTGTGGCTCAGCTGGTAAAGAATCTACCTACAATGCAGGAGACCTTGGTTCGATCCCTGGGTTGGGAAGATCCCCTGGAGAAGGGAAAGGGTACCCACTCCAGTATTCTGGGCTAGAGAATTCCATGGACTGTATAGTCCATGGGGTCACAAAGAGTTGGATATGACTAAGCAACTTTCACTTCACTTACCAACCGTCATTAGGTTGATAGAGAGTTGGATTGGTTAGGGTTAGATTTTGTTGTTGTTGAGTGGGCTGATTCTAAGGGAGAGATGAGAGTGATTCTAGGACTGTCTTATGAATCACAAGGATAATCTAGATAAGAATCTAGGTAAGGAGAGAAATGAGCTATTAGAGATGAGAGTGTTGGAAACAATGCAGAGTTACTCCAAACTATAAAAGAGTTTTTCAAAGCAGTTGTACCAAGGCAGTACTTCTTAAACATTTTATGGTATGTCAGAGAGGTTATAAAGCTTGTAATAAGTAAATGATCTGGGAGTTCTAGCTGTTCATGCCTAACCAGGCCTCCTAGAGGGCTAGAAAGATCAACATAGCCACACATTTATATTTTTATTCACTGCTGATTACTGTACAGTCCATTTTAAAAGCTGTTATATGAAAGAAGGTCATAGTAGACAAGGAATGGTCATTTAAACTGAGATTATGGCAGAGTCAGGCCTTCATTTTTAGGGTAAAACCTTGTTGTTGGTGGATTTTTAACCAAAGGAGTTGAAAATAGATTTGGCTTTAGGGTAGAAAATGAATTTTCATGGGACAAAGGTAGCATGGAGAGGTTATTCAAATAGATAGGAAATTACTGTGGCTTTTATTAAGTTGGGAGAATTGGAAGACTTGTGAGAAGTAATTGGATTCTTAATCTAGCCATGGGATAATATTAATTAACTTTAATAATTGACAGGATATAAAATTAAAAAGAGATGGAGGAATCAGAATTGATACCTCAAATTTCTGCTCTTATTATCTACATGGGTACAGAGTTAACAGCTGAATGAAAATATGGAAGTAAAGTTTTTTGGGGAAAAAAATCAATGTAATTTGGGACAAAGAGAAAGATTGAATATATGGTAAAGGTGATGGATTGAGGGAAAAGATCAAGGATGGAGCTATACATTTGAGAATAATCTGTATAATCGCATATAAAATATACACCTATATGCCTCACAAAGTCATCAGTTATGCATGCAGATTTGTTCATTTACATGAGTATATTTCTTGTAAATTAAACTAAATACTACATATATATTAAAAAACATTTAAAAATAGAAAGTAAGCAACCCTGGATTCTCTAAAAGTTCTTCATCAGGCAGATGACTAAAAAATGATGGTGTCTAGTTGCCTAGTAGAGTTACTATCAAAAGTAGGAGATACAAAATACAGTGTTTGAAATTGCTTGAATTTAAATATATTTGCCATATTTAAATAATATGTCATTTCATTTTCCTAATCTCTACAAGTAGGTTATTCATTGAATTTAATTAAATTTAAATGAATTACACTGAGTATCATGGCATATAGTTTTTCTTCTTCCAGTTTTTTTTTCCCTTAGCTTATACATTTCTGAACATATGAGAATCATGTTTCCTCCTTTGTATACAATGAACTGATTGCCAACTATAATTTAGAAGCTTTTAATGAGACAACCTGAATGAATTCAGAGCTCCGCACATGCAAAGCAATACAGATTGTCACTCAAGAGATGTTTTAGATTTATAATGCACCCACAGAATCCAAATATGCTGGATCTGCAAAATAAAAAGGTGAGGAAGGGAACAGCCTCTCTTAGGTTTTATTTTTATCTTGCATGTAGGATATTGGATATTAATTTTCTTGTTTCTTGGATACCATTTCTCCTTACTTGTTGAGGCCCATATTGTCTTTAGATTCAACCAAGATTGAAGCAGGAACAATTATCCTGCTTGTTCCCCTTCTCTGCCATGAATCCACCTTAAGGTGGATATATCATAATTTATTTGGTCATTCTCATTCAGGCATTTCACTTTTTTTTTTTTAGTTGTAAAGAATGTAGTAACTTAAGTCTGTGTACTGAGTTGGACAAAAAGTTTTTTTGCATTTTTCCAGCTCTTATGGAAAAGCCCAAATGAACTTTTTGGCCAACCGAGTATTTGCCTAATTGTGCACTTCAGCCATGCCTCATAAATGTTAATATGAGGTATTCTTATTGACTTTGTGATATAAATATTATAAATAATTGTACTTTTGATTTTCTTGGAAGTTTAACTGGATCCTTTAATAATATTTGAAAATTTGGATTTTCCCCAATTATTATCTTAATAAACAGAGCTTAAACAAACAACTTAGGCAAAAGTTTTATGTATTTGTTTCATGATAATTGTTTTCCACCAGATTTGAGTTATTTGTCTTCATGAGAATATATGCTTTTACTGGCTTTTAAAACAAGTAAAGGATTATGCTAATTAATATACTCACTAGAAATGTATGTGTGTATGTACATATCTATGAGGGAGATATTGGCACTTGAGTAATAACCATCATTAATTTACATCACAGATAAATGATAACCCAAATCCTTCACCATACCTACTTTTCTAGCATGATCTTGGGAAACTTTCCCTAATTCACTAAATACTGGACACACTTCAGGGCCTTTATTCATGGTGTTTCTTCCACCTGGAATGTTCTCCTTTGCTCCTTATACCCTCAATCTTGCTTATTCTTCAGTTCCCTGCCTAAATTGTACTTCAGGCAGTAGGAACCTGATTTGCTCTTTAAGGTAGCCATTCCTCCAGATACTTTACGTTCTTCCAGCCCCCTTCTACTGTATTTATCACAGTTCACAAAATTTATCTGTTAGGCTTACTTCACTCTGTATAATTGAAAAGCACCAATACAGTATACTAATGCATATATATGGAATTTAGAAAGATGGTAACAATAACCCTGTATACGAGACAGCAAAAGAGACACTGATGTATAGAACAGTCTTTTGGATTTTGGACTCTGTGGGAGAGGGACAGGGTGGGATGATTTGGGAGAATGGCATTGAAGCATGTATAATATCATATATGAAACGAGTTGCCAGCCCAGGTTCGATGCACGATACTGGATGCTTGGGGCTGGTGCACTGGGACGACCCAGACGGATGGTACTGGGAGGGAGGAGGGAGGAGGGTTCAGGATGGGGAACACGTGTATACCTGTGGTGGATTCATGTTGATATATGGCAAAACCAATACCATATTGTAAAGTTAAAAAATAAAAAAAAGCTAAAAAATATATATATATATATCTGTTAGGACTTGCTTATTCTCTGTTCCATTCCCTAGATTTACATCTCCCTTGAGACTTAGAGATATTGTCCTTTTCATTCATCATTGTACATTCAGTTCTGAGTATGGTGTCTAGAAATTAATAGGTTTAGATGAATATTTGTTGAATTGTTGGGCAAATGAATAATGAAGAAATGAATGACTGGAGGTAAGAGACTCTTATATTTTCCTTTTCCATGAATAACTAAAGGAAACTAAATACATGTAACTAATAATATAATACTTCAGAATTCATTGTAGTTACATGCTTTATTATATTTAAGGTTAGTCAATGTATTATCTAATTAAGAAACATCCAAATTTAAACAAGTAATCACCAGCTCAATGATAGAGTAGTATTTTTTCGGTTCATGTTGTCATTGTCTTATTTATTGGCATTGAGTCAGATAAAATCAGGAGGCTATATTTTACCATTAGAAAACCTACCACACAATGAAAATATTTCATCAATTTAATAAACATTTCTCAAATGATATGTAAGAGAAATGATTATTTTCATAGCAATATTGAAATTTCCAAGTAATTGCAATTGCAGTAAAAAATTAATTGCTAATGAACTGTGTTTGAGATCTAAGTAATGCACAAATATTTTTTTGACAGAAGATCTTTTTATGTTAACCACTATTAACTCTATCCTGAAACAAACAGGATTTTAAACTATTTTAATTCATTTTTTCCCTGAAGTTTTGCTGGCTCGTTACTATTATCATATAGTGCTATTAAAGGGCATAATTTTGTGATTGTCACTTATAAAAATGACAGCTTTACTTGAGTAGTAGGAATGATTTTTTTTTTTTTCAATTGTGTAGCCAGTTCATCCCTGCATGTCACCATAACAGTCACACTGAAGCCCTAAAGAATTTGGCTGCTCTTGAGTTCACAGTTCTCAGATATTACGGGTGTTTCTTCTCTTCCTGCTTTCTCTTCTGTTCTGCCTTTTATCTAAAAGAGACACAACCATGAATTTGAACAAAGTGGTGTTTCTATCCTTAAATAGCTAATGGTTACCTTCAAGTGACCTTCAGAGGTGTCCTGTTTACCACCCTTTTGTGGGTGCTCAGATTTCAGTTCAACTTTACAGGAGATACACGTCCACTTTTAATGACAGGGTCCCTGTTGCTCTGATGAATGTCTGTCCCCTAGTCCTGATTGACACCAGCAGGCTGTGGAGGATGACAAATTGTCAGACAACAGATCAATCTGTTTTCTCCATTAAGTAATGAGGAATGAAAGGGCAGAGGCTTGGGGTGGGGGGTGCTTTCTGCGATTACCTGGAGGCCTACTAAAGATGTTTGTAAATCAAGCATGTCAGCAGTATGCATATGCTTATTATACATGCAGTAGTGTGCATGTTTGAGTGATGAGGATCGAATACTCAACAGATACCTTCAACAATAAAACCACAAATAAAAATGATGAGAAGAAAAGTATTGAACTAGCTGTGAATGTAAAACTTAGTATCCCCTGGGGATGCTAAGAATACGCTGAGTAAAGAGATGGAAAGTATTAATAAAACCACCAGAATAATAGCCATTTGAAGAATAGGGAACTGTGTTAATTATTAGTTATTACCTTTTTTGCAAGTGTCTTTTGATTGACAATGAGGATTCATGGGAATAGCTTGAATTATAAAATATTTGTCATGGAGTACATTTCATAAAGACTGTGCCTGGGAATTATCATGGAATATGTATTTTGTCCAATTTTGTCAACTCAAAATTCCAAAAGAAGAGAGACCTACAAAAAATAGGTAGTTTTCAGGGAAATGATAGATATTTTTTATTTTCCTCGACTCAGCAAGCTAGAATTTATATGCCACTTTTTGGTTACATGATATGCTTATGAAACAGTAAAGAATAAAAGTTAAGGGCTTAGAATGGAACTATGCTAACACTCTGGTTATTAGGTGACCTTAGAACCTGCCTTCCAGGATGGGTATATACTATCTTTTTGCTTGTTCTCTTGGTTTCACAGTAGACACAGTGTAGTAGGCTTAACCAGAAAGAGGAATTTCGTAGAAAGACAAAAGGAACATTTCTAACTATCTAAGGAATGGGATACAATTACTCCATAGAGACAGATTTTAGCCTGGGCCTAGGGAAATTAATCCATCAATCTCTCTCTCATTTGCATTATTCCTTCCTACAATCTCTTCTGTTCTATTCATACAGACTATATATATATATATATATATATATACACACACACACACACACACATATATATATATATGATATGTATGATATATATGATCTATGATCATATATATATGATCTGTATAAAGACCAGATAGGTGTTTTCAATATTTTCAATATTTCATCTTAAAAAATAATCTCTCTTTAACTATCCAGCAACATAAAAGGAACTACTAAATCTATGTTCCAAATTTCCAAACCAAACTTTGGTTAACAACTCAAGTCAGGTGCATATCTAGTTGTACTCACAAAAAAAAAAAAAAAGAAAGAAAGAAAGAAAGAAAAGCCAATTAATTTAAGTGTACCTATGAGCATACAGACAAAGAAGAGACTGTTCCAGAAAATGGGAGACAGATGCTCCCAAAGAAGGCTGCCTTAACAGCCAAAACAGTAAGATTCTCTGATAAAGAATGTTTTTGAAAAATTCCAGTGCAAGTAATAATTGTATACAGACCTTACTTCTCATAGAATTTTAGTTCAAGATCATCAGTGCCTCTGGGAAAAATGATGACCCCTAAAACAAATCCAAACATATTTGAGATTGTAATAAAATTTTAATTACCAGAAAATTTAAGGCCAACGCACTTATTTTCATTGTACATTTTTTAGGACATACTTTATTAATTGCAGTGAGAGAAACTTAGTTTTAAAGTTAGGTCTTAAAGGATTATAGATGCCACTGGTGTTTGGAAATGATTTGAGTTAGTCTATACTAAATGGCAACAAAAATTTAAAAAACAAAGCAGCAATGAGAATACACATTATGAGGGACCAAGGGTATTGAATTACTTGCAGAATTTGCTTGTGAAAGGCTTTAAAAAGTGTAGGTATAAGAATTGAAAGAGACACGTGTACCCCAATGTTCATCGCAGCACTGTTTATAATAGCCAGGACATGGAAGCAACCTAGATGTCCATCAGCAGATGAATGGGTAAGAAAGCTGTGGTACATATACACAATGAAATATTACTCAGCCATTAAAAAGAATACATTTGAATCAGTTCTAATGAGGTGGATGAAACTGGAGCCAATTATACAGAGTGAAGTAAGTCAGAAAGACACCAATACAGTATACTAACGCATATATATGGAATTTAGAAAGATGGTAACAATAACCCTGTATGTGAGACAGCAAGAGACACAGATGTATAGAACAGTCTTTTAGACTCTGTGGGAGAGGGTGGGGTGATTTGGGAGAATGGCATGGAAACATGTGTAATATGATATAAGAAGTGAATTGCCAGTCCAGGTTCGATACAGGATACAGGAAGCTTGGGGCTGGTGCGCTGGGATGACCCAGAGGGATGGTATGGGGAGGGAGGTGGAAGGGGATTTCAGGATTGGGAACACGTGTACACCGTGGTGGATTCATGTTGATGTATAGCAAAAACCAATACAATATTGTAAAGTAATTAGCCTCTAATTAAAATAAATAAATTTAAATTAAAAAAAAAGAAATATATGTCTAGGAAAGGTTCATTTAACTTCAAAAAAAAAAAAAAAAAAAGTGTAGGTAGAAAACTATTTACTGAAACAAGTTCCTGACTTCTAAATTGCATTATTTCAATTTCAATATATTAAGTTCATTTGAAATGAATGAAAGTCTCAACAAAATGCTACCATCAAATATATGTGGTATTTTTATCATGTTTCCTGATTTCTTTTTGTTTTTTTCAATATAAGACTCTTGAAATTACAAGTTTATGCTAGAGATCATTTAGTATAAATTTCCTATGCTCCATAGGAATTTTTCCTGCTGTACTTCCCTCTGTTACTCCACAGACATTTCCATGACCTGAACCAACTGTCAGGGTTCCCAGATACTCTATTTATTTGCCATATAAGGCCACCCCAAAAACTGAAAAAAATGATAGTTTAAATTACATATAATCAGAGTTCTGTCTTTGTTAGAGAAACTAGTATAATAGAATATTACACACTAAGTTTATAATGAGACAAAACTAATAGTATATTGTCAAAAAGAGGGGAAAATCTTATAAAATTTACAAAAAAAGATGCACTAAAAACTTATCACATGGCTAAAATCTCTTATACTAAGGATTTTTAAATTGTACTTATGAAGACTCCAGAGAATTTAAGATGATTGGAAAAACATAGCCTTGCATCATAAAAAAAAAAAAAAATAGTTGGTGAAGATATAGAAAAAGGTAACTCTTGTTCACTGTTGGAGGGAATGTATATTGGTACAGCCACTATGGAAAACAGTGCAAAATTTCCTCAAAAATTAAAAATAGACTACTAGAGGGTCCAGCTATTCCACTTCTGGGTACATATCCAAAGGAATTCAAGAGTCTTCTCTAGCATCACAATTCAAAAGTATCAGTGCTTCAGCGCTCTGCCTTTTTTATGGTCCAACTCTCACATCTATACATGACTACCGGAAAAACCATAGCTTTGGTTATATGAACTGTTATCTGCAAAATGATGTCTCTGCTTTCTAAAACACTGTCTATGTTTGTCATAGCTTTTCTCCCAAGAAGCTCTTTTTGAGTGAGAACATTTAGCCATCTGTTATCTAAGCAATATTCAAATATATAATACAGTGTTATTAGATATAATCATCCTCCTGTGCATAAGATTCCCTGAACTTGTTAATTTTATAACTCCTTTAACAAATATACCCCCATTTTCCTCTTTGTGATCCTACGGATTATGTGACCCCATGGAGTCGTGTCTGACTCTTTGCTAGACTGCCAGGCTCCTCTGTCCGTGGGATTCTCCAGGCAAGAAGATTAGAGTGGGTTGCCATTTCCTACTCCAGGGGATCTTTCCAACCCAGGGGTTGAACCCCATCTCTTATGTCTCCTGCATTGGTAGGCAGGTTCACCAGCACCACCTGGGAAGCCCCTTCCACACCCCAGGCCCTGATAATCACCACTTCACTCTCTTGTTTCTCCCAATTTACCTGTTTTAGATTCACATATAAGTGATAAACAGTATTTGTCCTTCTCTGTCAGACTTATTTCACTTAGAATAATGCTCTCAAGTTTCATACAAATTGTTGTAGATGGCAAGAATTCCTTCTTTCTCATGGGTGAATAATATCCCTTTGTGTGTGTGTGTGTGTGTGTGTGTGTGTGTATATATATATATAAGTCTAAACATACATACATATATATATATGTATGTTTAGACTTCCCTGGTGGCTCAGACAGTAAAGAATCTGCCTGGAATGTGGGAGACCTGGGTTTATCCCTGGGTTGGGAAGATCCCCTGGAAGAAGGCAAGGCAACCCACTCCAGGATTCTTGCCTGGAGAATTCCATGGACAGAGGAGCCTGGCAGGCTAGCAGAGTCAGACATGACTCCATGGGATCTCAAAGAGTTGGATATGACTGAGTGACTGTGTGTGTGTGTGTGTATACATTTATATATATCACACCATCTTCATCCATTCATCTGTTGATGAGCACTTAACTTGTTTCATATCTTGACAGTGAACACGTGGTACAGTAATCTCTTTAAGATCTTAAGTCAAGGAAATATTTACCAATAACCAGAAATGGGCCACATGTCTGAGAGAATTCACATGAAGCCCTAGAGAATCAGCAGCTCAGGAGAAACTGAGGGGTGATGGAAACTCTAAAGGGTCTCACTGAATAAGCAAAGATCAGGACCGAGGAAGAGGGCCAGCTGTAAGAAAATCCATCACTTTTGACATAGGAAGTCCAGTTAGTTTTTCAACACCCCCACAGCACACATACAACACATACACCTTAAAAGGGAGAAAAGGAGTCAGCTTTACATCAGCCAGATCTAGAATGCAGAAGATGAGTAGAGAGCAGTGAACAGTTAGGTGCAAACAGCCTAGCTCTTTTTATCTTTTACCACCCAGGCTCTTTCCATCATCTGATGAGTGGGGCATAATATAATCAAGAAAGTCGAAGCCTGTCTGCAGGAGAGGTCTCAAGCAGCTGTGGGCCTCACTGGGGCAACAGGAATTAGCTATAACTTACAATTGTATTGAAAGTTTTGACTATTTCATTAGACTGGACATTTAATTACTGAACTTAAGAATTGATGACAGAGGGACTGTAAGGCATTCTATTACTTAAAATTAATCAAAGACATAATGGCTCTGCCAAAGTTTTCATCCAGGAGTGTGGAGAAGCTCTGTCTGAATAACATTTAAATGAACAAAGTAAGTTTACTTTTGTCTTAGTCATCATGAATTATATTAGACACCAAAATATCCCATTTGGTGATAATACTTAATACAGTATATGTGAAACTTGTGGTATTCAATTATTCAACAATTATCTACTCTGAATACTGTGTGATGATTACATTCCTAAGTATTGGAGATAAAACATGAACTTAACAGAAATAATCCTTCCTGGACTGTTAACACAACTTTCAGTACAATGGTAGAGAAAAATAAATAGACTTATTGATAACTTAATTTGGGCTTGAGTAATGAGAAAAGGGATCCCAAATTAAGATGTATCCAGATAGAGGTCTGAAGGCCACGTAGACAGTAGCCTAGCGGGCAGACTGAGAAAGAATTTTCAGGTAGAAGAACTAGTTCTGATACTGAAAGAGAACATGGGTCATACAAGGACTTAGAAGTTGAATGGGTGTATGAATCCTATTTTAAAAATAGAAGTATAGCATGATTCTGGAGAGAATTTCAAAAAATCGGACTAGAAAGAGAAAATCCAGATGACAAAAAGTAATACAAAAGGTGCTAGCCAAGTGTGACTTCATTTTAAGGGCAATCAGCAGTCACTGAAAGATTTTCAATAGTTAATATATTTGCATATGGAAAAAAGAATTTTCTGAAAATATCAGTGGGCATTTTTGGCACCAGCTGGTGTTAAGGGAGTTATTTTAGATGGGCAAACAATGTTGTGCCCACATATATTAACAATATAAATACACGTACTTAAACCCTACTGTCAGGAAAATTACAGATATTTTATTTAATCCTGTTTTGCCATGATGAAATGTATTAACCATTTTTGTTACCTTTACCTTAGAGGTAAGAATGCTGAATTACAAAGTGGTAAAGGTGTAGTTCATGGATCCACACCTAGAAAGTGGTAGAGCAGGAAATAAAGCTCAAATTTTTAACTCCAAAATCTAGACCATTCTGTTACCTACTGCCATAATTCTAGACAATATGAGGAGAAGCTGAAACATTTAACTAATGATTAACTAAAGCTTAATCATTTAACCGATTCAAGTTTCACATTCAAGTGAACTCATGTCAGTTTTACTGATCCAAGATTACTTGCTTTTAGCATCCAAAAATTCTTGCACTATTTTCATTTTATGGACATGAACTTATAACTACAGTCTGCTTTTCCTTCTCAGTTGTAAAATTATTCCTATTTACCCTCTATAATGTCCATGTATTTGTATGGTTGCTGCTGCTGCTGCTGCTAAGTCACTTTAGTCGTGTCTGACTCTGTGCGACCCCATAGACGGCAGCCCACCAGGCTCCCCCATCCCTGGGATTCTCCAGGCAAGAACACTGGAGTGGGCAATCAGCAAATTCTCTTCTCTCTAACAATATATATTCAGGCAGTCTTCAAGGCCTTTCTCATACAGTTCTAGTTCTGGGACCCACAGGTTTTATTGGAATACTCCAACAGTAACATTATACTGTAGGCCTGTACATTAGAATGATGTATCATAGTAATTCTAATGCAGTTATTCTAGTATGATTTAGATTGTAATCCTAAAGCATTATCTAGATATAACACTAAAGCAATCTCTGAGGAAATTTTGTTCATTCCAGCCAGGGAAAGGCAAGTCCTATTTCTATTTCATGCATGAATTATTAAATATGTACTTAAAGGGATAGCAGCCCTTTTAATTTGGCAAAGCTCATGGTTTTAATTGGTAAAATTGACAAATGACCTAAAGTTTGCTGCATCTAGACCCAAGGGAAACAAAAGAAAAGGAAGCAAAGAATGCATACTTGGCCTGGAACTGAGCTGTCTTTCTGTGAGTAGGAAAAAAAAAAAAAAAATTCTAGCAATTGTTTGACAGAGCTACCAATTAGTGTCCGACTCCATAGAAGAGATCATAAAGTTGAAGGAATTTCTGCACAATTAAGGGATGTAAACATAGGGACTTTTGGAAAACACAACTCAAAGAAAATAATGTGTCAGGCCCTTATAAGTGACTGAACATGCTATTAAAGCAGATGAAAACCTAGTGGAGCAGTACTTGCCTGCATTAAGATGGAAGCCACCTACGGTCCTCAGATTTAATACTTACCATTTCATCTTGGTGATATTTAGTTTAACCATGTTTTAGTAGAATACAAGGCAGAGGGCAGCTTCTGTTCCATACTCCGGTGCTTCTGAGATTATCCCCTTATCCTCGAAGCTCTCTAACTCTATATTCTTCAGAACAAAAGATGCAAAAAAAGAGACATAGTATGTCAACAGAATACAGATAAACAATTTAGAACATCCAGACCCCCAAAGACACAGAAATTATGTGGTGGTTTTACTTTTGCAGCACAGATCCAAGTAAAAGACCTAAGTCTGTAGAGTCAGTCTTTGCAAAATCTGAGTCACTTTCAGGATAAATTGTAAGGTGTTTTTTCCTTATCTTTTTTTTTTTTTTAATACCAGTTCAGAAAAGTTTAAAGAAAAACACTATAGACATCCCTATAAAGAAAGAAGTTTGCTCAGTTATGTCCAACTCTTTGCAACCCCATGGACTATAGCCTACCAGGCTCCGCTGTCCATGGGATTTTCCAGGCAAGAGTATTGGAGTGGGGTGCCATTTCCTTCTCCAGGGGATCTTCCTGACCCAGGGATCGAACCCAGGTCTCCTGCATTGTAGGCAGATGCTTTACCGTCTGAGCCACCAGGGAAGTCAGATAGAATTTTTACCTATTTGCTTTATCTCTTTGTGTACAGGGGAGACACACACACACACACACATGCTCACACAAGTATAGTTGTTTTGTTGCTGAACAATTTGAAAAGAAATTGCAGCTGTAAGTATATTTTAAATCCTTCAGCATGCATATCCTAAGGAAAAGGACTTTTTCCTATATAATTAATTATGGATAAGACGTATAGTTCTAACAACTAAGAAAATTAGCAAGTATATAATATCTAATATCGACAGAATACTCAAGTTTTCTCAATTGTCTTTGATTTACTTTCCAAATGAGAATCCAATCAAGGTCCACATATTTCATTTTTAAATAATCAATTTAATTTTTCAGAGCAGGCTTCGGTGTATAGTAAAACTGAACAGAAAATACAGGACAGTTCCAACATATATATTTGTAAAACTAATTTTATGTATTTTTGGCTGTGCTGGGTCTTCGCTGCTGCGCAGGCTTTTCTCTAGTTGCAGAGAGCAGGGGCTACTCTCTAGCTGTGGCATGTGGGCTTCTCATTGTGGCCGCCTCCCTTGTTGCGGAGCACAGGCTCTAGGCACATAGGCTTCAGGAACTACAGCGTGTGGGCTCAGGGGTTGCGGCTCCTGGACTCGAGAGCACAGGCTCAATAGTTGTGGCAAACAAGCTCAGTTGCTCCATGGCATGTGGGATCTTCCTGGAATCCATGGATTGAACCCATGTCCTCTCCATTGGCAGTCCTCTCCATTTACCACTGAGCTACCAGGGAAAACTTCCAAAATATAATTTAAAAAAAAAATTCCCTTAATCCATTTTAATCTAAAATATACTCCTCGCTTTTTAAAATTCCATTGCCTTTTGAAGAAACCAAGGTTTTATAGAAGGCCTCACAGTCTGGGTTTGTCTAATTTCTAATGGTATCATTTAATATGTAACCCTATTCACCTTATTTTCTGTAAACAGAAATAAATAGCTCTAAGGGCTTATTTTCAAGTTAAAATTTTTTCACAACACTACTTTATTCGTAGGAGACACTTTATAATTGCATCACATGAGGAGGCATAGATGTCAGCTTCTCACAATATTAGTGATGATAAATTGGATAACTTGTTTAAAGTGATAACCTGTAGGTTTCCTTAGTTTAAAAGTCTGGTATTCCCCTGTGTGATTTATGAATAATCTCTGGGGTGATCCCTTGTCACTGTGGGAATATCTTTTCTCTCAAGAACTTTTAAATCCAGTAGTTTTCTGTGCATTGATGAAGCATGACTGAAACAATCGCAGGGATTTGAAATTGATAATTTAGTAATTCTGTCATTCATTTTACATTTATGAAATGGCATTACTCTGTAAAGAGCTTTTCCTAATCAGCACTTTGTAATTTTTAATATAAATTATTTGATTGTACCTTGGAAAAAAAGTATTGAAGGATTACTTACAGGTATTAGCATTAGGGTAAGACAAACTGGAGCACTGGAAGGAACAGGTGGGTATTTATCTTTCCTTTATAAAATTTTGTATTGTTATACAATAAATTGGGCACACATAAATATTGTAATTAAAAATTAAGGCTGAAAATTGATCATTCCAATTTCAAGTGCCATTTAATTACTAAGTTTACAAATAAAAATCTATAGTTTTGAGCATTTAATGTGTGCTGGCCAATCTGTAAATTAACAACTATCCTTGTAAGTAGAAATCACTGTTTTGCAGAGGAGGAAGTAGATAAGAAAATGTATGCAGTTAAACATATTGTCAAATACTTAATTACTGATTAAGTTTCAGAGCCAAACTAGAACCTAAATATTTCTCTCTTCAAAAAAGCTTTGCTTTCTGTATTTTTCTTTATTAGCTCTCTTCATGGAACCATAAACTTCACATCAAATTTTTCAATGCATAGAACTAAGGTGAACTTAGAATCTTTTGAAAGAAAATGGATTTGATTAGCTTGTTAGAATGTACTCAGAATTTGATTTAATTCAGTTATGGTGAAGGCGATAGATCAGGAGACTATTGCTACTCACAGTCTCCAAAAGAACAAGGCACGCCAACCACTCAGGGCCATACGGGGAAGCACCCGAATTTGTCAGGTATCAAATGAACTGGCATGAGCCAGAGGCTTTTTTGTGGTTTTTATGGGAAGAAATAGGCCAAGCAGAGTAGGAAAGCTGAACCGGTTTAGGATTGTATAGTTTAAATAATTTCAGGGATCTCTGGACTGTATGGCTTCCCAGGTGGCTCAGTGATAAAGAATCCACCGCCCAGTGCAGGAGATACAGGTTTGATCCCTGGGTCAGAAAGATCCCCTGGGAAAGGCAATGGCAACCAACTCCAGTATCCTTACTTGGGAAATCTCATGGACAGAGAAGCCTGGTGGGCTACAGTTCATGAGGTCTCCAAAGAGTCGACACAGCTTAGTGACTAAGCAACAACTGGACGGTATGGGTGATTGCTACTGGCCTGGTACCTGGCCCTGAGGTGATTTACGGCAGGAGGAGACAACACACAGCACACAGTGTCCTGGGATTGCAGGATTCCGATCAAAGGAGAGAGACCAGGGATATTCACTTGGGATTGATTGGTTTGCCTTTAAAAGGTGTGTTTACTGACAGATTGTTTGCTATTTCTGCGAATTAGCTATAGTTAGAACTGGACATGGAACAACAGACTGGTTCCAAATAGGAAAAGGAGTACGTCAAGGCTGTATATTGTCACCCTGCTTATTTAACTTATATGCAGAGTACATCATGAGAAACACTTGGCTGGAAGAAACACAAGCTGGAATCAAGATTGCCAGGAGAAATATCAATAACCTCAGATATGCAGATGACCCCACCTTATGGCAGAAAGTGAAGAGGAACTAAAAAGCCTCTTGATGAAGGTGAAAGGGGAGAGTGAAAAAGCTGGCTTAAAGCTCAATATTCAGAAAACGCAGATCATAGCATCTGGTCCCATCACTTCATGGGAAATAGATGGGGAAACAGTGGAAACAGTGTCAGACTTTATTTTTTTGGGTTCCAAAATCACTGCAGATGGTGATTGCAGCCATGAAATTAAAAGATGCTTACTCCTTGGAAGAAAAGTTATGACCAACCTAGATAGCATATTGAAAAGTAGAGACATTACTTTGCCAACAAAGGTCCATCTAGTCAAGGCTATGGTTTTTCCAGTGGTCAGGTATGGATGTGAGAGTTGGACTGTGAAGAAAGCTGAGCACCGAAGAATTGATGCTTTTGAACTGTGGTGTTGGAGAAGACTCTTGAGAGTCCCTCAGACTGCAAGGAGATCCAACCAGTCCATTCTGAAGGAGATCAGCCCTGGGATTTCTTTGGAAGGAATGATGCTAAAGCTGAAACTCCAGTACTTTGGCCACCTCATGCAAAGAGTTGACTCATTGGAAAAGACTCTGATGCTGGGAGGGATTGGGGGCAGGAGGAGAAGGGGACGACAGAGGATGAGATGGCTGGATGGCATCCCGACTCGATGGACGTGGGTCTGAGTGAACTCTGGGAGTTGGTGATGGACAGGGAGGCCTGGCGTGCTGTGATTCATGGGGTCGCAAACAGTCGGACATGACTGAGCAACTGAACTGAACTGAAAGGAAAGGGTCAATCACCCTCTGAGTCTGCAAAGTCCTAAGATGGCAAGACATAATAAAATATATCAAATTTAAAACCATATTAGTACAATTAGCAGTAGGCATGTTGAAAAGTTAAGAAACTATGATGAATAGGTTAGAATGCCCTGTAAAGTTATTCAAAATTGTGAGATTCTACACTTGTTAACACATAGCCAAAAGTAATGCAAACTTATTAAAGAGAATGTATTAATTAACAAATGTTAATTTCATATCAGAGGATATGTCTGTTAAGCACTGGATTTTATTTTTAATCAATGAAGAAACATAAGATACATATGCTCAGTTCAATTCAGTCTCTCAGTTGTGTCCAATTTTTTGTAACCCCATGGACTGCAGCACACCAGGCCTCCCTGTCCATCACCAACTCCCAGAGCTTACTCAAACTGATGTCCATAGAGTCAGTAATGCCATACAACCATCTCATCCTCTGTCGTCCCCTTCTCCGCCTGCCTTCAATCTTTCCCAACATCAGGGTCTTTTCAAATGAGTCAGTTCTTCACATCAGGTGGCCAAAGAATTGGAGTTTCAGCTTCAGCATCAGTCCTTCCAATGAATATTCAGGACTGATTTCCTTTAGGATGGACTGGTTAGATCTCGTTGCAGTCCAAGGGACCCTCAAGAGTCTTCTCCAACACCACTGTTCAAAAGCATCAATTCTTTGGCACTCAGCTTTCTTTATAGTCCAACTCACATCCATACATGACTACTGGAAAAATCATAGCTTTGACTAGATGGACCTTTGTTGGCAAAGTAATTGTCTCTACTTTAGCATATTAAAAAATATGCTGTCTAGATTGGTTATAGCTTTTCTTCCATATGTACATAATAAGATAATATACATATAGAAGTGTATTAGGAAGATCTTGCCAGTAATATAACTATAATTTTACTTTTAGAGAAACCTAAATATTACTTGGGCTTCCCAAGTGGCTTAGTGGTAAAGAATCTGCCTGCAATATAGGATAAGCAGATTTAATCCCTAGATCAGGAAGATTCCCTGAGGAGGAAATGGCAGCCCACTCTAGTATGCTTCCCTGGTGGCTCAGTGGTAAAGAATCTGCCTGCCAATACAGGAGATATGGGTTTGATCCCTGGGTTGAAAAGATCCCCTGGAGAAAGAAATGGCAACAACTCCAGGATTTCTTGCCTGGGAAATCCCATGGACAGAGTAGTCTGGCAGTCTTCTCCATGGGGTCATAAAGAGTCAGTCATGACTTAGTGACTAAGCAACAGCAACAAAAATATTCCTTGCATTAAACTATCAGCAATGTTTGGAGTTTAATGTATTTAATGGATATTAGCATATGGGTTTTGGATGCCCCTACACTTTCTTTGAAGAGGTTAATGTTTGTAAGTACTTTACCCGTACTTTGTATGCCATGTGAACAGTTTGTATTGTTTACCATATTGTCGTGATAAGAGGTACCGTTTGCTCCAAAACAAAGTAAAAAATATTTTACACGTTCACTCCCACGTATTTATTAGTTTTAGTAGGAGTCCTGTTATTGGCATAGAGTGAGAGTTCTACATTTATCAGATGTCAGTGGCAAAGATGTGAGATTTACAAGATGTTAGGTGGCTTCCATCTGGGTAGCACTGGAGCATCTGCCAGTGCGTATGATCAAGCAGAGGACTCAGACAGCAAATGCTGAAAAGCAACAGTCTGACTCTCATTCTGTTGGATAAACAGAATATTTTTGGCTCCACCAGCATATCAGTGGAACTAAAATAAATGTGCAGCAATCAAATCAGCTTCTAAAAAAAGTTACAACTTTATTTTTAACAGCCAGCATATTAATATGGAAATGGCAAATGATAAGAAATCACTTTTCTAGAATTTAAATGCCACTGTTAACTGCATCTATGATAAGCTTCAGAAACCTTCTGCTCTGAATAACCATTTCTATAGAAAGGTGTACCCAAGTTATTCATTTCTTTGTGCTTTAGTCTGAAGCTCTGCAAAATGGAGCAAATAATACCAAAATCAGTTTTAATATAAGAATTAAGATTTTGCAATGTGTTTCAAAAGGAGATGCACTGATCACTTGTTAGCTTCATTCACTGGCCCCTGAAAAGGACTGCGTATTACAAAATCATGGAGGAAAAGAGATATTCTATAAAGCTTACATGTACACAGGTCAATTCATATAAACAATGTCCACTTGTATTTCTTTCATATATATATATATATATATATATATTTCTTTTAGATTTCTTTTGCTTTTAATATTAATTTTTACTTATTTTAGTCCCAGTTATTTTACTTCCAAGTATTTTTACCAACCTGTCCTTTTTGCCTATCTCATAGTAAATTAATTTTACAATGATGCAAAAAGTAAGAAAATGTGTTTTAGGCTTTATCTTTCTGTACAATGTGCATTTTATTATGAAGACTTAAATGTGCAAAAAAAAAAAATCAGAGTAGGGCAGGGACTCTTATATAATCTATAAACCTATATACTAATGTTTTTCCATATTTAATTGATAGATGTGTTTTACCTTCTTATTAATTTTTTTTGTGAAGTATTAAAACACAAATCCCCTATGCCATGCCAGTAGCTACTTTAGTTTGCATCTTTAAAATCATGAATATTCTCTTGAATAATCACAAAGACATTGTCACATCTAAGAACATTAATGTTAGTCTGTTTTCTTTCTCTAGTTTTAAACAAATGGACTTCAGAGTAAAAGTGAACTTTTACTGTTATGGACTGTATTCTGCAATTACTCTGAATCATATTGCAGGTACAAAATATTACTTTACACTCTTCTAAGTGAAAATAATTATTTGTAGCCCTGAAAGTACGCTTTCAGTCATGTCTGACTCCATGGACTATCGCTCCCCAGGCTCCCCTGTCCATGGAATTTCCCAGGAAAGAATACTGGAGTGAGTTGCCGTTTCCTTCTCCAGGGGATCTTCCAGATCCAAAGATCAAAGCCACGTCTCTTGCATCTCTTGCATTGGCAGGCAGATTCTTCTACCACTGTAGTAGAATTCTTCTTCTACCTGGGAAGCCCATAGGCCTGAAAGTATATACTAAATATTCATGGTAGAGCCAAGAACTAGTTTACAGAACACAGATTTAAAGATTCAAGTGCCACCTTTTAAAACCATGTGCATAGTCTCCAATGCATCGTAAAATATTAGAATGTATAAATTATTTTAATGATAATTTAGGGTGTAATGACTTAAATCAATTCAGAGATAAATATTTAGGTCATGGAAAAAAAAAAAAAGGATCAATCAATGGCATATCTACTTAACAGTCCTAGTGGGGATTCTGATTTCTGAAAGCATTACTTTTGGCCCTTTAATTATTAGTATTTTAATTGTGTGAGTACCTTTATTAGACTATGTAAAATTATCATTATAAGAACACACAGGCAAAATCTGTATAAAGCTAGCATTTCTAATGTTTCTGTGACAGGTGGGATCATGTCAAGAAAGCCCAGGTTATCCTATGTTTTCCATTTTTGAAGTGTTTCAATCAAGGAAATGAAAGAAGTATACAAGTGTTCATGATTTAGTAAGAACAAAGGACAGGAAAGCCTCTCCTTCCAACGATTTCAGCCTTCAGAGCAATGCATGGGTCTCAAGAATGTGCCCCTCAGCAGCTGAAACCAGGAGAACCTCTAGGAATCTTTCAGCAACTCATCTGGAAGCTATTTGAATACTATAAACCACTGCTAAGAAATAAATAGGCTGAGGAAACCATTAAATGGCATATGAACAAATATTAGCAGATTATGTAATTCAGAGTAATACTCAGAAAATCTAAGGTGGCAAATAAGAATGACTTCCAGGACTTTCTACCTAAGTTATCTATGGTGTGCTGTGTGAAGTCAGTCGTCTACCTGGTATCTACCTTTCGGGGTGCAGGCATACTGCTTTGCTCCTTCAGTTGACTCCATCTTCTTCCAGACACCCACTTTTCTAACTGGGGAACTGCTCAGAAAAGCGAGCACTGTCTCCTTTCTCTCACTTCCTACTACTTCTTCTGTCTCAGAGTAATTTCTTCCTACAGTTTTTTGTTACTCATAAAAATTGTTTCTACTAAAGTAATTTCAGTAACTGTAAGATTGTATACAGAAAAAAAATGTTTCTAGCAATTTCTTCTTGGTGCTCTGAAAATAACTGTATTAATTAATTGAACATCTAAGAGTTAAATGCTTTTTGAATAGTATTTGGCTACCCTCTTTGAATGGGGTCACTGGGAGGAGAGGAGGGAAACGCATGCAATGTAATACCTTTGTAAATTCTTCTACTGTGTCCTCTGGAGTAGAAATGATGAGATTGGGTGTTTGTATTAAGGGATGGTATAGAAATGATAAAAATAAAGGGAGAAGAGATAATCATTACTTTTATATATTATATATGTGGAAAAGCTACAACGCACTGTGGTCTTATGTGTGAGAGAGATTCTGAATGCTTCAGACCCAAGGCACAAATTCTGGCTGGGTTTCATATTTTCACCAGATGTCCTACATGGGAACTGGTGATTCTCAAATCCTTGATCTTGTTTCAGATTCTGAGGGCACAGAGACAAGGCACTTCTTAAATAATGCAACCAGTGCAATCTCCTAGATAAATGGCAAATTAATCAGTCTCTAAATCCTTGTTTTTTGAAGACTTGTGCATTTTTAAAGAAGACAGAGTAAATTGTTTAGTGACTTGGTACCATTGATTTTCATTATGGATGGTGTTGGCTGGGTCTGTGTCAGGTCATCAGGGAGAGATAGCCTTTGCATAGCTAAATGAAATGGGAAAAGAGGCACTTCTAGTTTCATACTCAGGAGAAGAAACTCAAAGTCATAAAGAAGTTTTGCATGACCTTCCTTTAAGAACAGCTTTTGCCCACCGCATGGTTTTTAGGGAATGACAAGAATCTCTCAGCACAGATAGCAACAGGATGTCTCAGCTTCAGTGGTGCAAAAAAATTCCCCACGTGGGACAATTTTAAAGAAAGATGAGTCTGGAACAATATGAACAGGATAATTTAAAATATTCTATTGAAACCCATAGTGAATTTCATGTCTATGGTTGAACATGTTTAGAATAGAACAATCAAATCAAATGAACACTACTTGCTTCAGCTGGTGCAGAGAGCTGAAGTTTTGTGTTTTCAAAAGTTCCACTTAAGTTAGGTTTTCTGTGGTCTGATGAAGGTTTAACCACACATTTCATCTCCCAAGGCAGAATTCGTTACAGTTAAAATGCCTCTTGTTAGTCCCAAGATAGGTATTCTTTTCTGGATGGAATTCTCACACATTTGACTTGGACATAATATTGTTTTCAATTTCTACCCAAATTTCTCTCATCCTTCTCCATTTTGCTGAAAGGTTGGTTAAACTTTATTCACTGTTGATTCAGTTTTTTTTTTTTTTAATGTAACCAACCTTACTTATTTATTCCCCAACCCAGATTTATTTAGTTTATATAAGACTTCAGCTTCAGAGTTTCTGTAAATGAAGTGTTTTCAGAGACTTCAATGTTTTTGAAATGAAATCTATAATTTTTGTGCTTCACAATGGCGCTTCTGCTGCTTTTTTTTTTTTACAAGAAATCACACAGTTGTCATATTGTGACAACTCATTGAATTACTCCAGAGGAAACTGTAGTTCTTAAAGGATTTTCAACTTGATTTTTTTAGATATATGCCACAGCAATTCCCTTTTTTAATGATAACTAAATGATTTGAGTCAGCAAGCTGTTACACAGTTTAGTAGAAAGAGAGGAGTTGTGCCTGGCTGGAATTAGGTATTTGTGAGATTTAGCCCTTCTAATCTATGATAATTTTCTTCTGAATATAGTGATCAATAGCTATTAAATAAATATATAAATTAAAAACATATTAAGAACACTCCCACATAATGGCAAACAAATCTTATTAGATGAGATGTTATGATACAATATTTCAGAAAATGTCATGGTAATTTTAGAGTCTATAAAGGTTTTTGATTCACTGACTGATGCTTTTGAGCTGTGGTGTTGGAGAAGACTCTTGAGAGTCCCTTGGACTGCAAGGAGATCCAACCAGTCCATTCTGAAGGAGATCAGCCCTGGGATTTCTTTGGAAGGAATGATGCTAAAGCTGAAACTCCAGTACTTTGGCCACCTGATGCAAAGAGTTGACTCACTGGAAAAGACTCTGATGCTGGGAGGGACTGGGAGCAGGAGGAGAAGGGGACGACAGAGGATAAGATGGCTGGATGGCATCACTGACTCGATGGACCTGAGTCTGCGTGAACTCCGGGAGTTGGTGATGGACAGCGAGGCCTGGCATGCTGCGATTCATGGGGTCGCAAAGAATCGGACACGACAGAGCCACTGAACTGAACTGAAGTATGCCTTATATAAAGTTTAATCAAGGCCTGTTTAGAAGACAGTTAATGGTACTTAATACTTTTTTTTGTTGTCCAAGTCATTAAAACAGTCCCAAGATATCAAATAATGATTTTCATTTTCATCAGGTCAGTGAAGAAGGATTTTAATATTCCCTTGTATATCCATTTGAATGTTGTTCTCCAGAGAGGAAAGTAAACATTGTGGTTCTAATCTAAAACGTCTAATCCTCTGAATATTCTAAGAAGTGTTCTGAATATTCTAAGAAGTGTTAAGTTTTCATGACAGGAGATCACTTTTTTTTCATTGATCAATTACCATTCCAGGGAACTTCTCAGTTATGAAACCTCAGGTAGACACTTTCAGAGAGCAGGAACGGTAAAGTCTAATTTCATTTGCTTTCAAATTATTTGTGCATTCACATTTTGCCCTTATGTTTAATATTATGACTCGTTTTATCTCTTAGTTACAAATTTTTGTCCTGCATAGTATGAAAAATAATTCATCAGGAGTATTCCTAGAAGTTCATATAATAGTTTTGATATATAAAAAGCTCTGTGACACCATTCCTGCCTTAGTTATTCTTGATAATAGACTGCAAAATAAGGTATTATTTAAGAGACAGAGAAATAAAGGGAGAGACCGAGAAAAGAAGGAAAATGGAGGGAAGGAGAAAAAGGAAAAATAATAGAACAACTGGAAATTTGACAGACTTCACATAATATTTCCATTGTTTATCAATATGCAAGAATAATTGTATGATTAATTAGTTAAAAATTAATTGTCAACCTTAAAACCACATTGAGAATGATGCAGTGTTTGGCTATGTGAATTACTACCTCCTATGTTCCTTTGAGTTTGAAATTTATCAATATGGGTTTCTTACACAATAGGCAGGATGCAACAAAGTTCACTCCAGTTATTGATGACTAGGTCATGTTTTGGGGGGAATACACGAAAGAGAATATGTATTGAACATATTAATATTTTCATCACTTGCACAGTAAATGGTTCTCTTTTTTAGAAAACATTTCTGTATAGAAAACAATGGTATGAATTAAATATTGGTAATTGGTGATGTAAATTATTTATCAGTAGTTTACTGGTGAAAATTTAGAATATGTATGTAATACATGCCATGTATATTCTCTCTATATAATTCTATGTATATATTCTATATATGTAATTCCATATATATTACATACTTATATATTTATAATTAGAGGTGTTGATTATATGGGGAAGATAATGTTGGTGGGGTACCTCGGAAGTTTCATATGAAGCAGAAACCAAGTGTGTGTGCACTTGTATATTTCTGTACTTAAGAGAAAATTTACACATTTTCAAAATTCAGGATGCATACTGAGGCCTAGACATTAGGAGTGAGAGCAGGTGTTAACACACTTACAGGGTCAAAGAAGGTATCAGAGGAGGAGAGGAAGCCCAATGGTGAAGTTTGGAGGATGAGTTCAAGAGCATGACATATGATAGTAATTGCCTGGTCAAATTTTGGATGTTAGTAGTTTTTATAAGTTCTTGTGACCTCAAGGCAAAAGTAGACAGATTTTTCAGGGCCAGAGGATGATTTGAGTGATAGGGATTGGAGAATAAGAAAAAAAAAAAAAAATTGGATATTTTGAAGTCAAGTAAACTGTCTTAAAAACCCTGATAAATAACATATATAGTTTACTGGAGAAAATCTAATCAAATGACTGGAGCTGGCTCCTACTTGTCTTTAGATAAGTCTAGTCTTTCTCATAACATTCCAGTTTTACATTCTACTTGCTGGTCTCCATTTGTGGACTATATGCTCTTTGAGGATAATGTTCATTAGTCATCTGATTCATTTATAAGTGAGTTGTCATGGTTTATCAATATGATGAACATTTGAGTTGGAAAAAAAAATTGGATTTCAACTTCCTAAGATGTTATTTATTAGTTGTTTGAATGTAGGCAAATTAGTTGAACTCTCTGAACATCATAGTCCTTAGATTACTTTGCAGAATTGTTGTGAGTATTAGGGAGAATGTCAATAAAAGGAGTTGAATTGTATTCCATCCATAAGTTTTAATAGCTGGTAGATATATTGGATACCCACAGTGTCTGACTCATGTAGATACTCTATTTATCCTTCTCTAAATATACTTGCTTCACTGAATGGCTTAGTTTGGATTCACTCAATAGTAGAGACAGAGACAAAGAAGTAGTTGTACCTGTTGCCCTCCTCGTGGGATTTAACTATCCTGAACATCTGGAACAAGCAAGTTCCTGTGCATTTGGAGAAGGTCAGAGCAGAAATGCCTGCAACAGACTCTGGAAGAACCTGTCAGTATATGCGGAACTGTCTCGTGCTGTTGTGCTGAAATCACAGCAGCTTTGTGGGATATGGTACATAGCACAAAGAAGGGTCTCTACAACAAATAAATTGTGACAGTTGTGCTTAGCATTTCAAAAGCATAGATATTAGAAGCGGGGAGGTGGTTTTCTGCTTTATATCTGTATTCTGCATACCTAGCATAGTTTCTGGCTCGTATTAGATATTTAAAAAGAGTTTCTGATTTAAAATACATTAATCTACTAACAGTGTCCTACAGAACTGCCAACAAGTGCATGCTTATATTTTATGGTAAAGGGCAGTGTACCATTCTTCTTAATTAGCTCAGCATATTGACTGACACTGTTGCTGAAGTAATCCTCATAACTCTTTTGGTTTTTAATTACTATCGTAATATCATTTTGAATTACCTAAATGTAATATTCTTGGTCAGTAATCAATGATAAAAGCCTACAGTATTATAAAGTATATAAAACATCTTTTGTGATTATATAAATGCTATTTTGTAGTAGAATTCTAATGGATTTATTTTCATAAGGACATGAGAATACAAAAAGGCCATTTAACAGAAAGGAAAACAATTATGAAAATTCTCTCTTGACAGCAAGTTATTTGTATCACTTGTAAGGTGATACCTTTTTACTTAGATATGCCGTAATAAAAGAAGCCCTCTCCAAACGTGTATACATAGGATGCTATTATTTTAACTATTACCTGGTTTATGTAATTTTTATTTTTATTGTTTCTATCATCTTTTCAGAGAAAAATATTAAAACGTCATGGTATTTTACTATGAATTAATGTGGTTTCTCTTATATACAGCTTTGTGTTTTGGTTTCTATGAGCTTTCACAAGGAATGTTTAAGCCCAGCAGTTCTGTGCAGTACAACTATCTTTTTTAACAAATTTCTCAAGAAGGAATCATGGTCATTCTTGCACACTAGATCTTCCCACTGTGAGAAGAGAAGGTGCAACCGCCTGTCATCTTATAGGAGAAAGGGGAGTTGTTAGAATATATGCCAAATGTATTGTCTTTCAAATAGCAGAGTAGAAGTATGGTGTTTGGAGAAACAGTGTCAGCAGAATAGGACAGCATTACCTCTTGCAAAAACACAGTCTCAAAAGCAAGAGACTGGAGAGGTGATAATCTTTCTGATCCTCAGAACTCTGTGTTAGAGTTTCGTCGTGTGGCTGAGTGTTATTTTTTTTCTTTTGTTTATTTAAGAATCAAGATACCAGATAAATCACTAAACCAGGAATGAATTTGAAATTAAGATCACTGAAGTTTTTCTCATGCCAATAAAATCCCTCCCTGCAACCCCTAATCATAAGTGTGTCTAGTTCATAAAATACACTGACTAAAACATGTTGAAAAAAATTCAAACAAGTACACTTAGAATAATAAATATTGATGATACTAAGCTTCCTCATTATCTGTTTATTTTAATATAATTGACAACTGCTTTATCTTTTTTTTCAAATTTATCTTAATACAGAACAAAATGCAGATATAAACACATTTTTATATGATAAATTAGTGTCTGGGACATTTGAATGCTTCTTTGTAAACAAACACGGCTTTGTAATAACAATTGTGGCGTGATTAATTCAAAAGGCTAATGACCTCATAGAAGATGCAGTTTTATGCTTGAAATTATAACGGATGCCACGTAACACACCACTCAAACAACCTTCCTGTTTCTCTCCTGTTAGGCTACGGGGATTACAGACACATTCTTGTGGTTCGGTTGCATCCAGTTAGGCCCATTAGCAGGAATGTCTTTTCAACTCAGGTATGAAGCTGCAGTTTCTAACCACAGAATGTCTTTGCACTAGGAAAAGACACTTCTTAAAGTCAGTAGAGGTTTTTAAAAGTCAAGAGAAGCTTTACAGAATGTCCAGGAGCAGCGTCTCAAGGGAGAAACTGAAGGGGATGGGGACCAAAGGGAGAAACTGTAGGAGAAAGAATAGGATGGGGACCAAGTTATGTAGGATTCAGGAGGTACAGGCTGTCTTCAACAAACTGTTAACTCCTGCTCTGTTGTTCCATCACCTGGCCTCAGAGCCTTTCAGTTTGCTTTCCATTTTAAATTTCTTTGGGCTCAAATGCCCTTTTTCCTCCTTCACCTCTATTTCCCAGCAGAAGATTGAAATAAATAGAGGTGAGCAAGTCTAGAAAATATTGCAGAGTTTGTGTTAGTATTTTAGCAGGAAGAGCTTTTCTGCAAGACTGCAATAAAAAGAATTACAGTCTATATTCTTCTAAAGCTGCCTTCGGACTCCTTCCAGCTCTGATCTAATAAGAGAAGCCCTCTCTAAAGGTCTCTTCCCGAACTATCCAGGGATCCTCCTTTTGGCCCCTTTCCAATTATTCTTGCAATTAGCATTTTGATTCTTTGTTCTTGTTATTCAGTCACCAAGTTGTGTCTGACTCTTTGCAACCCCAGGGACTACAGCCCACCAGGCTTCCCTGTCCCTCATCATCTCCTGGAGTTTGCCTTGGTGATGCCATCCAACCATCTCATCCTCTGTCACCCTCTTATTCTGCCTTCAATTTTTCCCAGCATGAGGATCTTTTCCAATGAGTCAGCTGATCACATCAGGTGGCCAAAGTATTGGTGATGATTTCCTTAAGGATTTACTGTTTTAATCTCCTTGCTTTCCAATTTTTTATTTTGATTTTCCAAATTTTGATACTACCTATACTGAATGCTGTCTCTACCTGTCCTTTAAGGCTTTTATAATGTTGTTTGGACTTGCCCAAATATGACTCATAATTTAACAGTAGGTGGAACCAATACTTACTGAGGCTAAATGTTCTTATATTAGAGCTGTGTGAACACTGTGCAAAACCTTTAAAAATTATTTAAAGATTTTTGTTGTTGTTGTGTGTATGAAATTTGTAATGATCAACTTCAGTGAGAAAAGTTGTTTCTCTCTTTTTTTTTATTACTTTTAAAATGACCTCACCTTGATTTGTTTCTCAGCTTTGCCTTAGCAAACTCTTGTCATCATATTTATTTAAATATTCATATATTTTTGCTTAGTTCACTAGGAGTTCCTCAACTTTGAGGAGCCTATATTCCCAAGGTCTAAGTCAATGAATGACAGATACTGATTATTCAATACTGTTTGCTCACAAGAATGAAATAAGAAGGCAAGGATATCATTGTACCTTTTCAGATGATAATTAATTTTTTATTTCTCTTATATAAAATTTTTTCTTGAGGCTTTCTGAATAAGTATTTGATTAGTCATGCTGGAGTCTTTGTGTCACAGGGAAGAAGAAGCCTACAATTTAATTTTAACTAATTATTTACTAACATTTATCTAGTGATCCAAATGCTTCACATGTTTTGGGGACCTAGAATATAGAATTTTTTCATTTCTTTGAATTGTCTTTTTTTCTTGTTTTGTCCTTTTTTAAATTAGTGTTGACTCACTTGTGTTTTTCTTTCTTTATCCATTTTTTCTTGGTTTGTATTTGTTTTTTGGATTTATTTACAAATTTATTTTATGTTATTTTTTAATTGAGATATAACTGACAAATAAAATTATGAGATATTTACAGCGTTGTTCAGTCGCTAAGTTGTGTCTGATTCTACAACCCAACTGACTACAGCATGCCAGGCTTCCGTGTCCTTTACCATCTCCTGGAGTTTACTCACACTCATGTCCATTGAGTCAATGATGCCATCCAAACATCTCATCCTCTGTTGCCCGCTTCTCCTCCTGCTCTCAATTTTTCCCAGCATCAGGGTCTTTTCTAATGAGTTGGCTCTTCACATTAGGTGGCCAAAGTATTGGAGCTTCAGCTTCAGCATCAGTCCTTCCAGTGAACATTCAGGGTTGATTTCCTTTAGGATTCACTGGGTTGACCTCATTGTTGTCCAGGGGATTCTCAAGAGTCCTCTGGCACCACAATTCAAAAGCATCAATACTTTGGCACTCAGCCTTCTTTATAGTCCAACTCTCACATCCATACATGGCCATTGGAAAAATCATGGGTTTATAGTGTGCATTGTGACAATTTGATATATGTGTACACTGTGAAAGGATTCCCACCACTAAATTAATTAACACATCCTTCACTTTACGTATTTACTTTTTTGTGTGTGAGAACATTTAAGTTCTATTCTCTTAGAAAATTTCAATTATACATTGAAATATAGTGTTGTCAGATACAGACCATGCAGAAGGGTTTCTAATTCTTTGTAACAGTGTTTGGGAACATTCCTGTTACCGATCCCAGAGTCCCAGGTATATGTGTTCTATGTACCGTGTGTAACTGTACTATGCATAATTGTATATACCCTGTATTATGTGTAACTCGCTTACACGATGAAAAATATCTCACTCCCTTAAAATGTCAAAAGCATCCCCACTGAAAACTTCTACAGAATCTTAAGATAGAAATCAACATTTATTGAGTATCTATATTGTGCACATCCTTGTGTTTGAACTGTGGAGACAGAGAAGGAGTTGGGAGATGTATAGATGTTTAAAGTGCGATTTCTCTTTCTGCGGGAGTTTAAAATCCAATTAGGAGATTACAAAGAACTTGAAAGCTAGAAATATGAAAGTGCTTATGTTCAGATTGTTTGTCATTACTTACCAATGACTAGCTCACTCCACATTCTAAACTCACTTTTCCAATGAATCAGTATAAGCAACATGTGATAAAAGTATGTAGCAAGGAGCACATGTTTCAAGGGACATCAGGTGGACCACTAAGATCATAGAGGCTTTATTCATCTTGTGAAATAATTCAACATTTTGTATTGCTCTGCTGATAACAAACAAGAATACTCTCAGGGATATTAGGTACTACGTGGCTGGGCAATAAGCGAATAGGGGATAAGTCTGGCATAACTTCCTGGATTATTAATTTTATTGGAAAGCTATTTTATAAAATTTTATTTTAGAATAAACATATACATTGTTACCAATTACATTAGAGAATTTATATGAGTTGTAAACATAAAGCAGGTGATTCTGAAGATGTTTAATTCTTCTAACAGACTGCTTTAACTTATATTCTTAGCCTCAGGGTGTGGAAGGACTGATGTTGAAGTTGAAACCCCAATACTTTGGCCACCTGATGCGAAGAGCTGACTCATTTGAAAAGACCCTGATGCTAGGAAAGATTGAGGGCAGGAGGAGAAGGGCACAACAGAGGATGAGATGGTTGATGGCATCACCGACTCAATGGACATGGGTTTGGGTGGACTCTGGGAGTTGGTGATGGACAGGGAGGCCTGGCGTGCTGTGGTTCATAAAGAGTCGGACATGACTGAGAGACTGAACTGAACTGAACTGAACAGGGTGTTTATGTTTGTTTGTCTCTATTATAAGGGACATGTAGTGGAAAATTTTAAGAACACTGGAATTAATAAATAGTCTTCTAATCAAGCAATTCATTGCTAAAAAAAAGTCTACATCCAAGACCAGAAGAATAGTACAGTTCAGTTCAGTTCAGTTCAGTCACTCAATCATGTCTGACTCTTTGTGACCCCATGGACTGCAGCATGCCAGGCCTCCCTGTCCATCACCAACTCCCGGAGTTTACTCAAACTCATGTCCATTGAGTTGAAGAACAGTACAGTGAGTGGCAATGAACCCTTTTAATATTTGTCACCACAATCCTGAATTCTTCCATTATGTAGAATTATTATGCTCACCAAGGAAGTGCTGATAAATGGGTTAGAAAAAAAGTGAGATTGAATTAGCTGTCTGAAATTTCTAGGTCCTTCCTGATGAATCGGGGAACTTTCAAACAGACCATAAGCTCAGTCCCCAAAATCAGTTTTCTGAAGGACATAAGCTTTCTTTTTGATACAGAAACAAACTTTTGAAAATAGCTGTAGTACTGACAGCCATGAGCATGAAAGTGCTGAAATCATAAATAGCTCAAGGAATAAAGGAACACTGAAAGATTCCTGGAGAAATTGATGAGACAATGTAGGTTGCCCACTACCTATATATTGCTTAAGCGATCCAGGTAAGAAACTATAGATGAATTGTAAATGAATACTCAGTGGCTTCTGGTTGAAGAATGATGGATAAAACTGCCAATTAGATGGTACTGATGAATAAAGCACCAAATTCAATGTCTATTAAGGTTTATTTTTCATAAATGCTACCATATTTTAATTAAAGAGACAGAGAAGGTATTGATTTGAACGAGTATTCTTTCAGTTTTTGCTTGCCATGAATAAGCATTTGTATTGCTATTACTATGAATTTGCCTCTTTTGTTATATCTAGAATGAAAATAACACCTTCATCCCAAAGTTTTCATGAGAAATAAAGGAGTAAATACCAGCATAATGTGCTGATAAAGTAAACATACAATAAACAAGAGCTTTTAATTAAGCAAGGATGGTCTTCAACCATTTCTCTTTATTATTCTCTAGGAAAGAACACAGTCTGCCTGTTTCTGTTATCAGTTCTGATAACAGATTAACAAGATTTCAACCTGTCTAGAATTCTATATTTCTTCCTACCCTGAACCTCAAACAATTAGAATTTTATTTGTCATGATTATTTAAATTATAATCTTTGCAAGGTGGAGTGACACATCAAATTGTTTAGTTCAAACTTTTTATTTTCTCTGTGTAGCCACTTACACTTTGCAAATTTGAATGCATTTGTAAAATATGTCATTTAACAGATATTTTTCACTGACCTGTTATGGTTTGAGTACTATAGTTGTCACTGGGAAGGTAACATGAATTTAGGGATAAGGCACACAAAAACTAAAAGACTATTTTTAAATACTGTAGCAACTGTAAGAAATAAATACAATATGCTTGGGAACAAAACACAATAGTAGTTAGTTTACATGTCTGAGTGGGATGGGAAAGGGACAATTTGTAAAGAAGGTTTTTTGGAAATACTGCATCTTAAGAGTAAAGAGGATTTAGGACAGAGGAAAGGAAACCACTTATTCTTGGGCTAGTCTGCCTCTGCTGCAGGTATTTACATGTTTCAGTATTGCTCAATTCAGATGTTTCTTTCTCATTATCTGCTATCACTCATACCAACAAATAAGTTTTCTGCTTTACAATGAGGCTTATGTATAACTCCTGCTATGCCAGTTAAATGTTATCAAATTGACTTAGGAAGTGAAGCAAACTATGTACTCTCATGAATCACCTGGCATAGAGATAGCCCCCCCTACCCCACCCAAATCTGAAGAAGGGAATTTAAAAATGAAAGACTCAGATGGGAAGTAGAATTAAAAAAAAAAAATTTGGCTTTTCTGAGCACTGTCTACAATGGATATTTTTTTGAGGCATGGTGTGATGAGTTCCTTCTAAACCCTTTTTCTCTATTTGAAGGGTTTAATACCTCATGAGTTTTTCCAGATGGCAGAGCCTGCTTACTATTATAAACATTAAAAATGACAAGCATGTGTCTGCTCATCTTTGCAACCAAGGCCTGGGCATATGATCTAGACACTGCCCATCAGATACACTATCCCAAAGTTCACATCAGATGGTAAACTCAAAGGCACGGATTATCTGGAGAATCTATCCTGACAGCAGGTGGCAGCAGCAGTGGCAGTGCCATCTCATTTGGTCATGTCTGTGACTATGAACACAGTGACATTTAATGTTCTGGAGCAGAGGCTGAGGTTACTACGGATGTTGCCATGGCTACCACATAGCCTTCCCTGAATTTTTACATGTCTCACGTTTTACTCAGCAACCTTTCCAGAAATCCTATATACTTCCTAAAATTCTTTCAATGTACTTTATTCTTAAGGATAAGAGTAGTTTGTGTTGCTTGAAACTAAGAACCAGAAATGATTTAAAATAAGGGAGAGGGCCTTGGAAAGTCACCGTAACTGGTTTTTTCCACATATGACTATGCCAGGTATGGAAGGAAGTGGCCCTGACAAGGTCTTGCAGACATGAGTGGCTATTTGTTTCATGCACATCTTTTGGACTTTATAAACTCTTTTTAGACTTATTCTCTGAGTTTCATCAATGTTACTAATATTAACTTTTAGTAGATTTTTTTAAAGCTTCTATTCTACCACATTTGTCCTAAACAGGACCCAAGGATAATTTATAAACATATTTGATCAATTAAATGTTTGCTTCTACCACTCTTTGTAATGGGAGCAAGGGGAATTAGAACAGAATTTTCTTTATATGTGGTCATGTCATCAGAGGGGCTTCCCTGGTGGCTCAGATGGTAAAGAATCTGACTGCAGTGCAGGAGACCTGGGTTTGGTCCCTGGATTGGGAAGATCCCTGACAAAGGGAATGAAAACTCACTCTAGTATTCTTGCCTGGAGAAGTCCATGGACAGAGGAGCCTGGCAGTCTATAGACCATGGGGTCGCAAAGAGTTGGACATGACTGAGCAACTAACTATTTATGTAATCAGAAAACAGAGACAATTTTAGGTCAATATAATATAAAAGGTCATATAAGACAAACCCACAACTCACATTATACTCATTGGTAAGACTGAAAGCTTTTCCTCTAAATTCAAGCACAAGAAAAGTGTTTCCACTCACTGCTGCTGCTGCTGCTGCTAAGTCGCTTCAGTAGTGTCTGACTCTGTGCGACCCCATAGATGGCAGCCCACCAGGCTCCCCTATCCCTGGGATTCTCCAGGCAAGAACACTGGAGTGGGTTGCCATTTCCTTCTCCAATGCATGAAAGTGAAAAGTGAAAGCGAAGTCACTCAGTCGTGTCCAACTCTTAGCGACCCCATGGACTGTAGCCCACCAGGCTCCTTCATCCATGGGATTTTCCAGGCAAGAGTACTGGAGTGGGGTGCCATTGCCTTCCTATTCAAAATATTACAGAAGTCCTAGCCAGAGCAATTAAATAGGAAAAAATAAATAAATAAAAGAAGAAGAAGAAGGAAGAAAGAAAAGACATCCAATTAAAAAGTTAGAATTGCATTTCTGAAGCCAAAAACAACTATTCTCAATTCCAGTGTGCACAAATAACTACTAATTACATTTTAAGTAATTTTTTGGGCATATTATCAGTGAAATAGAATAAAGTCTAAGTGGATATTATTTTTATAATTTTCCTTCCATAACATTAGTGAATTAATATCTTAAACTTTAATGAATACTGTTTTAGTCCCTTTGACTGCTATAACAAAATACCAAGACAACAGACATTCATTGGTCATAGTTCTAGAGGCCGAAAACTCCAAGATCAAGGCAATAGCATAGTCTCTTAGTGGGCCCTCTTCCTGGTTCATACCAGACACCTGTTGCTGTGTCCCCACATGGTAGTGTGTGTGTGTGCTAAGTAGCTTCAGTTGTGTCTGATTCTGCAACACTGTGAACTGCAGCCCACCAGGCTCCTCTGTCCATGGGATTCTCCAGGCAAGAATACTTGAATGGGTTTCCATGCCCTCCTCCAGGGAATCTTCCTGGCCCGAGGATGGAACCGCAGGTGGTTTCTTTACCACTAGCCCCACCTGGGAAGTCCAAGGGGCTTCAGATCTCTCTGGAACCTCTTTGTTAAAAATCTCATACATGACAGTTCCACCCTCATGCCTCAAGCACCTTTCAAAGGCCCCACCTATTGGTACTATCACATTGGTCATTTGGATTTCAGCGTATGAATTCAGGGATGGGAGGACGTAAGTATTCAGACTAATAATATTAAATACTGTAGCATATACTAATAATATATGACAAATACTGATCATATCTCATACTAAAAAAATTATGATCATACCAAATAACCTATGAAAAGTGAGAGAAGGAATAATTGGTTGAATACATTCTCATATGCTCTTTCTATGAAGTTACTCTACACAGAAAATATAGTGAAGGGGATTTTCACCATCTGAGAATATTCTAATCTAGCTCCTTAGTTAATTTATTGATTCTTTCACAGAAAATTATATAATAATCAAGGGTTTTATTTTAATGGTGGGAATTTAGACAAAGATAGAAATAATTGAACAATGAAGGGTAAGAGATGGAAGGTACAGTAGCAGAAATATGTATTTTTAAAATCAGAAACACCATTTGTAAAACACTGGTAACATATAGGGTAAGCAAAAAGTCTTGACTTTCTGGTCAAATTAACTCGGTGACCTTCTACTATTGAACTGACTGGAACCAGTGAGACGGTAACTGAGAAAAATGTCACAATACAAATGGACTGTTACAGTGATTTTCTTAAGAGGTTACTAAAATATTAGGATCAAGTGACTTAAACAGATCTCAAAGGAATAGTAACCTCTCAGTGTGAATAAGCCTTTCTTCATACACTTAGAAATATTGATCTCTGTGATAAGTAAAATAATAACCTGTAAGACAGTTCTCTATTTGACCTGCAAGAAGACATATCAGTATGGCCCTCAGGGTAAATGATGTTAAAATGAAGAAAAAACTTTATTCCTAGTTTCACCTTACTACAAGTTACTGATGTATATTCAGACAGTGTAAGAAAAAGATAGTAGGTAGTTTAAGCTATGACTGTTAACAGTCTAAGACAATGCCAGCTCATACAGTGGTTTGCTAAAAAGGTTTTTTTAAACCTCACCCTTTGATTTAGGTACTACCTAAATAGAAAGCAATGTAAAAGCAGTTCTCTAGTCTCTAAGATTAATGGCTTGTTGAATAGCTACTATAAGAAATGGTAACTTGGAAAGAAAGGAAGCAGATGGCCAGCCTCAGATTTTTTAAAAGGAAAAATATTTATAGATATGATCGTCAAGATTTAAGCTCAAATCCACCAAATTTATTGAGTACCTGTTATGGCCCAGAGACTATGCTAGGTACTTAAGTATTTATTTATCTATCACGGACTCGATGGACTTGAGTCTGAGTGAATCCGGGAGTTGGTGATGGACAGGGAGGCCTGGCGTGCTGCGATTCATGGGGTCGCAAAGAGTCGGACACGACTGAGCGACTGAACTGAACTGAACTGAAACCTCACAAAGTATGTATTTATTCATATGCATTGAAGTTGATAATTAACACAGAACAGACGTACCTTTGGTTCTTAAAACTGATATTCATTAGTAGACAACTTGATATGAAGAACGATAAACTTGGTTGAGGAAGAAACAAAATCTATACATTGAATTGTCAACTAAGTAGTTTATTAAGGAGTTAAATACAAATAAACATATGACAAACACTACATAAGAATTTTAGGGTTAACTTTAAGCCTCTTCTCACTGTTCTGCCATTTCTGTCCTTAATTGATGTTGCAGAACTTTGTGCATAGCAGGCAATGTTGGAAGGACGAACCTTGTTGATGGTGCATGCACTCGGTCAATACTAAAAGCCGCATGCCTTCTACACATGAACGCCTTCTGAAAATGTCCTTTGCTTTCCTTTCTATCATTACTTAGTGCAGTGAGGGACACCTGAATATTTCTAGGAAGTGTTTTCAATTTATTCAAAAGCTTATTCTTCAATGTCCATTTTATATACTTGCAATTGTGCACTAACTACAGCAGGACTTTTTGCTTAATCCCTTTCATTCCAGCTGCATTTGAGTGACAACAGCAGTTGCTAATGTATCATATCAAAGGTTGTCCTTTTAGAAACTTAAATGAATTAGAAGGTCTTGTGTACAGGAGGACAGACAACAATTTAGATGTTGTAGAAAGGGCAGCAGAATGTATTTACAAATAGCAGTTATGGAAGCGGCTTAAATGAGTGTGAATGGAAATAGCTTTAAGTTTTCTCGTTCTTAAAAAAAAAAAAAAAAGTCATTTTATTTAGGGCTGACCTAGCTCAAATATTCCTTTGGACATGGCTTTTGAAGTCTTTAAAAAACACTGACACCATTTCACTCATCTATCCTCATTCCCATAAATCTAAGGAGGTTTGGCAAAGTTTTGCAATTATGGTGGGTGAAATAGGGACTCCATATATCACACTCTATGCAATACACCAGAAAGACAGGCATTTTCATCTGTCTAAATTTACTTTTCTTCTTAACAAAGGAATCCCCTTCCCACCAGGGCAGTGTCTCAACATTTGTAGGTCTGGGAGAGTGATGGCATAATCTGTGATTTAAAACAAAAATTGAATTAGTTATAAACTTCTAAAAGTCAGTGTCTTTTTATGTATTAAAAATGGTAATGTTTAATATCCTTCAAAAAATTGGATAGTATGGTAAGGCAGTTGTTATTGCTACCAGACATCATATGCAATTCTCTCTATACTTTTTATTGTCTTCTGAACACTGAAGCATTTTGGTCAGCTCCCATTTATTACTGTATTCACATTGCTTTTCTTTATAGTAAATGTAGATGAAAATAAAACATATCTTGAACCTATGCCTCTATTAAGAGTGAGGAAATTAAGAATAGACATAGAAGGCTATAATTTACACTGGCTGTAGTAGTTGATACTGTGACTTTTGTAAAAACTCATTATTGTGTTTGTGTGTGTATATGTGATGGATATATATTCACATCTATATATATTTATATTACTATCTGTATCAAGCTTTTCAGTGTAGTCACTTAATGACTGGAACTGTTTTTTGTTTTTTTTTTTTTCATTTTAGTTGCTT